>NW_027040017.1:0-135548 GCF_034236695.1 Oncorhynchus nerka
TTACCTGAATTGAGTAACAGTCGTCTGAACGAAACTAAGCCCATATCTTTGTCTGAAGATTGTGTCACACTGTAAGGAGTAGGGGAGAGAAGAGTCAACTTTAATAGACTATCAAATAGTATGAGAGATTTTACAAACAGAATATATATAACATTATTAGGCCTATATATTTCAACCATCCCTTATTCCCGTAGCTCAACGCTCATTAAGCCTAAAGTCATTGTCACTTGACCCTTAGGTAAAGTCAATAACCCCATCAACAAAGACACAAATGAATGGTCATATCTGGATTTCGAGGACTTACAATTGTAGTAATGGTTACTGATAGTGTTTTGAATTCTGTGCTTTGAAGGTCAGTCAAGGCTGATACAAAAACTTGCTGCAAGGTGACTTGTAATTCCACCACTGGAGGAGGTGCCGTTGTTATGGCAGTTGTAGCAGGAACAGTTGTTGTAGCAGGGGCATCTGAAATTAATAAAACATTACACTCTTTAGAATTTGAAAGATGCTCCAAATGCAAAGTGTGCTTCAAATGTACTGGTGATGTACTAGTGTGTACAACTTGATAACGTGGGATGTTGGAGGGAGGACAGTGAAATGTTGCCGATGTAGCCGCAATTGTTTGATCAATTCCGCAACCTGATTTAACTTCAAAGGTTCTACAACTGATCATTACTTGTCAATGGATATTTTTGGAGCACCTATTGATTGGGTTTGCTTACTTATCACAGTGATGGAGTTCAGATCCAAAGATAAGTTGAAGGTAGAGTTGGGATTGGTCACAGCCTCTTTCAATGTATCAACAATGTCACTGCCCTTGGGGATAGGTACTGTGGAGGTCGCATTGAACTCCAGTTCCAAATCCACCTCTGTGTTAGGATCCTGACCGAGACGAGGCACAGGTCTGCAGAGGATTAAAATTTCATAGGTCAGGGTCAAGTCAAAAGGTGACTGAAAAAGTAAAGTTGTGCTAAAAATAAGGCTTTTTATGTTCTAAAGACTTTCATGTCTAAATGAAAGAAAATGGTTTAAATGTGGAATACAATATTACCTGAATTGAGTAACAGTCGTCTGAACGAAACTAAGCCCATATCTTTGTCGGAAGATTGTGTCACACTGTAAGGAGTAGGGGAGAGAAGAGTCAACTTTAATAGACTATCAAATAGTATGAGAGATTTTACAAACAGAATATATATAACATTATTAGGCCTATATATTTCAACCATCCCTTATTCCCGTAGCTCAACGCTCATTAAGCCTAAAGTCATTGTCACTTGACCCTTAGGTAAAGTCAATAACCCCATCAACAAAGACACAAATGAATGGTCATATCTGGATTTCGAGGACTTACAATTGTAGTAATGGTTACTGATAGTGTTTTGAATTCTGTGCTTTGAAGGTCAGTCAAGGCTGATACAAAAACTTGCTGCAAGGTGACTTGTAATTCCACCACTGGAGGAGGTGCCGTTGTTATGGCAGTTGTAGCAGGAACAGTTGTTGTAGCAGGGGCATCTGAAATTAATAAAACATTACACTCTTTTAGAATTTGAAAGGTGCTCCAAATGCAAAGTGTGCTTAAAATGTACTGGTGATGTACTAGTGTGTACAACTTGATAACATGGGATGTTGGAGGAGGACAGTGAAATGTTGCTGATGTAGCCGCATTTGTTTGATCAATTCCGCAACGTGATTTAACTTCAAAGGTTCTACAACTGATCATTACTTGTCAATGGATATTTTTGGAGCACCTATTGATTGGGTTTGCTTACTTATCACAGTGATGGAGTTCAGATCCAAAGATAAGTTGAAGGTAGAGTTGGGATTGGTCACAGCCTCTTTCAATGT
The DNA here is from genome assembly GCF_034236695.1 of Oncorhynchus nerka. NCBI lineage: Eukaryota > Metazoa > Chordata > Actinopteri > Salmoniformes > Salmonidae > Oncorhynchus > Oncorhynchus nerka. The sequence continues at coordinate 1,846 of NW_027040017.1, forward strand.
ATCAACAATGTCACTGCCCTTGGGGATAGGTACTGTGGAGGTCGCATTGAACTCCAGTTCCAAATCCACCTCTGTGTTAGGATCCTGACCGAGACGAGGCACAGGTCTGCAGAGGATTAAAATTTCATAGGTCAGGGTCAAGTCAAAAGGTGACTGAAAAAGTAAAGTTGTGCTAAAAATAAGGCTTTTTATGTTCTAAAGACTTTCATGTCTAAATGAAAGAAAATGGTTTAAATGTGGAATACAATATTACCTGAATTGAGTAACAGTCGTCTGAACGAAACTAAGCCCATATCTTTGTCTGAAGATTGTGTCACACTGTAAGGAGTAGGGGAGAGAAGAGTCAACTTTAATAGACTATCAAATAGTATGAGAGATTTTACAAACAGAATATATATAACATTATTAGGCCTATATATTTCAACCATCCCTTATTCCCGTAGCTCAACGCTCATTAAGCCTAAAGTCATTGTCACTTGACCCTTAGGTAAAGTCAATAACCCCATCAACAAAGACACAAATGAATGGTCATATCTGGATTTCGAGGACTTACAATTGTAGTAATGGTTACTGATAGTGTTTTGAATTCTGTGCTTTGAAGGTCAGTCAAGGCTGATACAAAAACTTGCTGCAAGGTGACTTGTAATTCCACCACTGGAGGAGGTGCCGTTGTTATGGCAGTTGTAGCAGGAACAGTTGTTGTAGCAGGGGCATCTGAAATTAATAAAACATTACACTCTTTTAGAATTTGAAAGGTGCTCCAAATGCAAAGTGTGCTTAAAATGAACTGGTGATGTACTAGTGTGTACAACTTGATAACATGGGATGTTGGAGGGAGGACAGTGAAATGTTGCTGATGTAGCCGCATTTGTTTGATCAATTCCGCAACCTGATTTAACTTCAAAGGTTCTACAACTGATCATTACTTGTCAATGGATATTTTTGGAGCACCTATTGATTGGGTTTGCTTACTTATCACAGTGATGGAGTTCAGATCCAAAGATAAGTTGAAGGTAGAGTTGGGATTGGTCACAGCCTCTTTCAATGTATCAACAATGTCACTGCCCTTGGGGATAGGTACTGTGGAGGTCGCAATGAACTCCAGTTCCAAATCCACCTCTGTGTTAGGATCCTGACCGAGACGAGGCACAGGTCTGCAGAGGATCAAAAAGTTCATAGGTCAGGGTCAAGTCAAAAGGTGACTGAAAAAGTAAAGTTGTGCTAAAAATAAGGCTTTTTATGTTCTAAAGACTTTCATGTCTAAATGAAAGAAAATGGTTTAAATGTGGAATACAATATTACCTGAATTGAGTAACAGTCGTCTGAACGAAACTAAGCCCATATCTTTGTCTGAAGATTGTGTCACACTGTAAGGAGTAGGGGAGAGAAGAGTCAACTTTAATAGACTATCAAATAGTATGAGAGATTTTACAAACAGAATATATATAACATTATTAGGCCTATATATTTCAACCATCCCTTATTCCTGTAGCTCAACGCTCATTAAGCCTAAAGTCATTGTCACTTGACCCTTAGGTAAAGTCAATAACCCCATCAACAAAGACACAAATGAATGGTCATATCTGGATTTCGAGGACTTACAATTGTAGTAATGGTTACTGATAGTGTTTTGAATTCTGTGCTTTGAAGGTCAGTCAAGGCTGATACAAAAACTTGCTGCAAGGTGACTTGTAATTCCACCACTGGAGGAGGTGCCGTTGTTATGGCAGTTGTAGCAGGAACAGTTGTTGTAGCAGGGGCATCTGAAATTACATTTACATTACACTCTTTTAGAATTTGAAAGGTGCTCCAAATGCAAAGTGTGCTTAAAATGTACTGGTGATGTACTAGTGTGTACAACTTGATAACATGGGATGTTGGAGGGAGGACAGTGAAATGTTGCCGATGTAGCCGCAATTGTTTGATCAATTCCGCAACGTGATTTAACTTCAAAGGTTCTACAACTGATCATTACTTGTCAATGGATATTTTTAGGAGCACCTATTGATTGGGTTTGCTTACTTATCACAGTGATGGAGTTCAGATCCAAAGATAAGTTGAAGGTAGAGTTGGGATTGGTCACAGCCTCTTTCAATGTATCAACAATGTCACTGCCCTTGGGGATAGGTACTGTGGAGGTCGCAATGAACTCCAGTTCCAAATCCACCTCTGTGTTAGGATCCTGACCGAGACGAGGCACAGGTCTGCAGAGGATCAAGAAGTTCATAGGTCAGGGTCAAGTCAAAAGGTGACTGAAAAAGTAAAGTTGTGCTAAAAATAAGGCTTTTTATGTTCTAAAGACTTTCATGTCTAAATGAAAGAAAATGGTTTAAATGTGGAATACAATATTACCTGAATTGAGTAACAGTCGTCTGAACGAAACTAAGCCCGTATCTTTGTCGGAAGATTGTGTCACACTGTAAGGAGTAGGGGAGAGAAGAGTCAACTTTAATAGACTTTCAAATAGTATGAGAGATTTTACAAACAGAATATATATAACATTATTAGGCCTATATATTTCAACCATCCCTTATTCCCGTAGCTCAACGCTCATTAAGCCTAAAGTCATTGTCACTTGACCCTTAGGTAAAGTCAATAACCCCATCAACAAAGACACAAATGAATGGTCATATCTGGATTTCGAGGACTTACAATTGTAGTAATGGTTACTGATAGTGTTTTGAATTCTGTGCTTTGAAGGTCAGTCAAGGCTGATACAAAAACTTGCTGCAAGGTGACTTGTAATTCCACCACTGGAGGAGGTGCCGTTGTTATGGCAGTTGTAGCAGGAACAGTTGTTGTAGCAGGGGCATCTGAAATTAATAAAACATTACACTCTTTTAGAATTTGAAAGGTGCTCCAAATGCAAAGTGTGCTTAAAATGTACTGGTGATGTACTAGTGTGTACAACTTGATAACATGGGATGTTGGAGGGAGGACAGTGAAATGTTGCCGATGTAGCCGCAATTGTTTGATCAATTCCGCAACGTGATTTAACTTCAAAGGTTCTACAACTGATCATTACTTGTCAATGGATATTTTTGGAGCACCTATTGATTGGGTTTGCTTACTTATCACAGTGATGGAGTTCAGATCCAAAGATAAGTTGAAGGTAGAGTTGGGATTGGTCACAGCCTCTTTCAATGTATCAACAATGTCACTGCCCTTGGGGATAGGTACTGTGGAGGTCGCATTGAACTCCAGTTCCAAATCCACCTCTGTGTTAGGATCCTGACCGAGACGAGGCACAGGTCTGCAGAGGATCAAAAAGTTCATAGGTCAGGGTCAAGTCAAAAGGTGACTGAAAAAGTAAAGTTGTGCTAAAAATAAGGCTTTTTATGTTCTAAAGACTTTCATGTCTAAATGAAAGAAAATGGTTTAAATGTGGAATACAATATTACCTGAATTGAGTAACAGTCGTCTGAACGAAACTAAGCCCATATCTTTGTCGGAAGATTGTGTCACACTGTAAGGAGTAGGGGAGAGAAGAGTCAACTTTAATAGACTATCAAATAGTATGAGAGATTTTACAAACAGAATATATATAACATTATTAGGCCTATATATTTCAACCATCCCTTATTCCCGTAGCTCAACGCTCATTAAGCCTAAAGTCATTGTCACTTGACCCTTAGGTAAAGTCAATAACCCCATCAACAAAGACACAAATGAATGGTCATATCTGGATTTCGAGGACTTACAATTGTAGTAATGGTTACTGATAGTGTTTTGAATTCTGTGCTTTGAAGGTCAGTCAAGGCTGATACAAAAACTTGCTGCAAGGTGACTTGTAATTCCACCACTGGAGGAGGTGCCGTTGTTATGGCAGTTGTAGCAGGAACAGTTGTTGTAGCAGGGGCATCTGAAATTAATAAAACATTACACTCTTTTAGAATTTGAAAGGTGCTCCAAATGCAAAGTGTGCTTAAAATGAACTGGTGATGTACTAGTGTGTACAACTTGATAACATGGGATGTTGGAGGGAGGACAGTGAAATGTTGCTGATGTAGCCGCATTTGTTTGATCAATTCCGCAACCTGATTTAACTTCAAAGGTTCTACAACTGAATCATTACTTGTCAATGGATATTTTTGGAGCACCTATTGATTGGGTTTGCTTACTTATCACAGTGATGGAGTTCAGATCCAAAGATAAGTTGAAGGTAGAGTTGGGATTGGTCACAGCCTCTTTCAATGTATCAACAATGTCACTGCCCTTGGGGATAGGTACTGTGGAGGTCGCAATGAACTCCAGTTCCAAATCCACCTCTGTGTTAGGATCCTGACCGAGACGAGGCACAGGTCTGCAGAGGATTAAAATTTCATAGGTCAGGGTCAAGTCAAAAGGTGACTGAAAAAGTAAAGTTGTGCTAAAAATAAGGCTTTTTATGTTCTAAAGACTTTCATGTCTAAATGAAAGAAAATGGTTTAAATGTGGAATACAATATTACCTGAATTGAGTAACAGTCGTCTGAACGAAACTAAGCCCATATCTTTGTCTGAAGATTGTGTCACACTGTAAGGAGTAGGGGAGAGAAGAGTCAACTTTAATAGACTATCAAATAGTATGAGAGATTTTACAAACAGAATATATATAACATTATTAGGCCTATATATTTCAACCATCCCTTATTCCCGTAGCTCAACGCTCATTAAGCCTAAAGTCATTGTCACTTGACCCTTAGGTAAAGTCAATAACCCCATCAACAAAGACACAAATGAATGGTCATATCTGGATTTCGAGGACTTACAATTGTAGTAATGGTTACTGATAGTGTTTTGAATTCTGTGCTTTGAAGGTCAGTCAAGGCTGATACAAAAACTTGCTGCAAGGTGACTTGTAATTCCACCACTGGAGGAGGTGCCGTTGTTATGGCAGTTGTAGCAGGAACAGTTGTTGTAGCAGGGGCATCTGAAATTAATAAAACATTACACTCTTTTAGAATTTGAAAGGTGCTCCAAATGCAAAGTGTGCTTAAAATGAACTGGTGATGTACTAGTGTGTACAACTTGATAACATGGGATGTTGGAGGGAGGACAGTGAAATGTTGCTGATGTAGCCGCATTTGTTTGATCAATTCCGCAACCTGATTTAACTTCAAAGGTTCTACAACTGAACATTACTTGTCAATGGATATTTTTGGAGCACCTATTGATTGGGTTTGCTTACTTATCACAGTGATGGAGTTCAGATCCAAAGATAAGTTGAAGGTAGAGTTGGGATTGGTCACAGCCTCTTTCAATGTATCAACAATGTCACTGCCCTTGGGGATAGGTCCTGTGGAGCTCGCAATGAACTCCAGTTCCAAATCCACCTCTGTGTTAGGATCCTGACCGAGACGAGGCACAGGTCTGCAGAGGATCAAAAAGTTCATAGGTCAGGGTCAAGTCAAAAGGTGACTGAAAAAGTAAAGTTGTGCTAAAAATAAGGCTTTTTATGTTCTAAAGACTTTCATGTCTAAATGAAAGAAAATGGTTTAAATGTGGAATACAATATTACCTGAATTGAGTAACAGTCGTCTGAACGAAACTAAGCCCATATCTTTGTCTGAAGATTGTGTCACACTGTAAGGAGTAGGGGAGAGAAGAGTCAACTTTAATAGACTATCAAATAGTATGAGAGATTTTACAAACAGAATATATATAACATTATTAGGCCTATATATTTCAACCATCCCTTATTCCCGTAGCTCAACGCTCATTAAGCCTAAAGTCATTGTCACTTGACCCTTAGGTAAAGTCAATAACCCCATCAACAAAGACACAAATGAATGGTCATATCTGGATTTCGAGGACTTACAATTGTAGTAATGGTTACTGATAGTGTTTTGAATTCTGTGCTTTGAAGGTCAGTCAAGGCTGATACAAAAACTTGCTGCAAGGTGACTTGTAATTCCACCACTGGAGGAGGTGCCGTTGTTATGGCAGTTGTAGCAGGAACAGTTGTTGTAGCAGGGGCATCTGAAATTAATAAAACATTACACTCTTTTAGAATTTGAAAGGTGCTCCAAATGCAAAGTGTGCTTAAAATGAACTGGTGATGTACTAGTGAGTACAACTTGATAACGTGGGATGTTGGAGGGAGGACAGTGAAATGTTGCTGATGTAGCCGCATTTGTTTGATCAATTCCGCAACCTGATTTAACTTCAAAGGTTCTACAACTGATCATTACTTGTCAATGGATATTTTTGGAGCACCTATTGATTGGGTTTGCTTACTTATCACAGTGATGGAGTTCAGATCCAAAGATAAGTTGAAGGTAGAGTTGGGATTGGTCACAGCCTCTTTCAATGTATCAACAATGTCACTGCCCTTGGGGATAGGTACTGTGGAGGTCGCATTGAACTCCAGTTCCAAATCCACCTCTGTGTTAGGATCCTGACCGAGACGAGGCACAGGTCTGCAGAGGATCAAGAAGTTCATAGGTCAGGGTCAAGTCAAAAGGTGACTGAAAAAGTAAAGTTGTGCTAAAAATAAGGCTTTTTATGTTCTAAAGACTTTCATGTCTAAATGAAAGAAAATGGTTTAAATGTGGAATACAATATTACCTGAATTGAGTAACAGTCGTCTGAACGAAACTAAGCCCATATCTTTGTCTGAAGATTGTGTCACACTGTAAGGAGTAGGGGAGAGAAGAGTCAACTTTAATAGACTATCAAATAGTATGAGAGATTTTACAAACAGAATATATATAACATTATTAGGCCTATATATTTCAACCATCCCTTATTCCCGTAGCTCAACGCTCATTAAGCCTAAAGTCATTGTCACTTGACCCTTAGGTAAAGTCAATAACCCCATCAACAAAGACACAAATGAATGGTCATATCTGGATTTCGAGGACTTACAATTGTAGTAATGGTTACTGATAGTGTTTTGAATTCTGTGCTTTGAAGGTCAGTCAAGGCTGATACAAAAACTTGCTGCAAGGTGACTTGTAATTCCACCACTGGAGGAGGTGCCGTTGTTATGGCAGTTGTAGCAGGAACAGTTGTTGTAGCAGGGGCATCTGAAATTAATAAAACATTACACTCTTTTAGAATTTGAAAGGTGCTCCAAATGCAAAGTGTGCTTAAAATGAACTGGTGATGTACTAGTGTGTACAACTTGATAACATGGGATGTTGGAGGGAGGACAGTGAAATGTTGCTGATGTAGCCGCATTTGTTTGATCAATTCCGCAACCTGATTTAACTTCAAAGGTTCTACAACTGATCATTACTTGTCAATGGATATTTTTGGAGCACCTATTGATTGGGTTTGCTTACTTATCACAGTGATGGAGTTCAGATCCAAAGATAAGTTGAAGGTAGAGTTGGGATTGGTCACAGCCTCTTTCAATGTATCAACAATGTCACTGCCCTTGGGGATAGGTACTGTGGAGGTCGCAATGAACTCCAGTTCCAAATCCACCTCTGTGTTAGGATCCTGACCGAGACGAGGCACAGGTCTGCAGAGGATCAAAAAGTTCATAGGTCAGGGTCAAGTCAAAAGGTGACTGAAAAAGTAAAGTTGTGCTAAAAATAAGGCTTTTTATGTTCTAAAGACTTTCATGTCTAAATGAAAGAAAATGGTTTAAATGTGGAATACAATATTACCTGAATTGAGTAACAGTCGTCTGAACGAAACTAAGCCCATATCTTTGTCGGAAGATTGTGTCACACTGTAAGGAGTAGGGGAGAGAAGAGTCAACTTTAATAGACTATCAAATAGTATGAGAGATTTTACAAACAGAATATATATAACATTATTAGGCCTATATATTTCAACCATCCCTTATTCCCGTAGCTCAACGCTCATTAAGCCTAAAGTCATTGTCACTTGACCCTTAGGTAAAGTCAATAACCCCATCAACAAAGACACAAATGAATGGTCATATCTGGATTTCGAGGACTTACAATTGTAGTAATGGTTACTGATAGTGTTTTGAATTCTGTGCTTTGAAGGTCAGTCAAGGCTGATACAAAAACTTGCTGCAAGGTGACTTGTAATTCCACCACTGGAGGAGGTGCCGTTGTTATGGCAGTTGTAGCAGGAACAGTTGTTGTAGCAGGGGCATCTGAAATTAATAAAACATTACACTCTTTTAGAATTTGAAAGGTGCTCCAAATGCAAAGTGTGCTTAAAATGAACTGGTGATGTACTAGTGTGTACAACTTGATAACGTGGGATGTTGGAGGGAGGACAGTGAAATGTTGCTGATGTAGCCGCATTTGTTTGATCAATTCCGCAACCTGATTTAACTTCAAAGGTTCTACAACTGATCATTACTTGTCAATGGATATTTTTGGAGCACCTATTGATTGGGTTTGCTTACTTATCACAGTGATGGAGTTCAGATCCAAAGATAAGTTGAAGGTAGAGTTGGGATTGGTCACAGCCTCTTTCAATGTATCAACAATGTCACTGCCCTTGGGGATAGGTACTGTGGAGGTCGCATTGAACTCCAGTTCCAAATCCACCTCTGTGTTAGGATCCTGACCGAGACGAGGCACAGGTCTGCAGAGGATCAAAAAGTTCATAGGTCAGGGTCAAGTCAAAAGGTGACTGAAAAAGTAAAGTTGTGCTAAAAATAAGGCTTTTTATGTTCTAAAGACTTTCATGTCTAAATGAAAGAAAATGGTTTAAATGTGGAATACAATATTACCTGAATTGAGTAACAGTCGTCTGAACGAAACTAAGCCCATATCTTTGTCGGAAGATTGTGTCACACTGTAAGGAGTAGGGGAGAGAAGAGTCAACTTTAATAGACTATCAAATAGTATGAGAGATTTTACAAACAGAATATATATAACATTATTAGGCCTATATATTTCAACCATCCCTTATTCCCGTAGCTCAACGCTCATTAAGCCTAAAGTCATTGTCACTTGACCCTTAGGTAAAGTCAATAACCCCATCAACAAAGACACAAATGAATGGTCATATCTGGATTTCGAGGACTTACAATTGTAGTAATGGTTACTGATAGTGTTTTGAATTCTGTGCTTTGAAGGTCAGTCAAGGCTGATACAAAAACTTGCTGCAAGGTGACTTGTAATTCCACCACTGGAGGAGGTGCCGTTGTTATGGCAGTTGTAGCAGGAACAGTTGTTGTAGCAGGGGCATCTGAAATTAATAAAACATTACACTCTTTTAGAATTTGAAAGGTGCTCCAAATGCAAAGTGTGCTTCAAATGTACTGGTGATGTACTAGTGTGTACAACTTGATAACGTGGGATGTTGGAGGGAGGACAGTGAAATGTTGCTGATGTAGCCGCATTTGTTTGATCAATTCCGCAACCTGATTTAACTTCAAAGGTTCTACAACTGATCATTACTTGTCAATGGATATTTTTGGAGCACCTATTGATTGGGTTTGCTTACTTATCACAGTGATGGAGTTCAGATCCAAAGATAAGTTGAAGGTAGAGTTGGGATTGGTCACAGCCTCTTTCAATGTATCAACAATGTCACTGCCCTTGGGGATAGGTACTGTGGAGGTCGCATTGAACTCCAGTTCCAAATCCACCTCTGTGTTAGGATCCTGACCGAGACGAGGCACAGGTCTGCAGAGGATTAAAATTTCATAGGTCAGGGTCAAGTCAAAAGGTGACTGAAAAAGTAAAGTTGTGCTAAAAATAAGGCTTTTTATGTTCTAAAGACTTTCATGTCTAAATGAAAGAAAATGGTTTAAATGTGGAATACAATATTACCTGAATTGAGTAACAGTCGTCTGAACGAAACTAAGCCCATATCTTTGTCGGAAGATTGTGTCACACTGTAAGGAGTAGGGGAGAGAAGAGTCAACTTTAATAGACTATCAAATAGTATGAGAGATTTTACAAACAGAATATATATAACATTATTAGGCCTATATATTTCAACCATCCCTTATTCCGTAGCTCAACGCTCATTAAGCCTAAAGTCATTGTCACTTGACCCTTAGGTAAAGTCAATAACCCCATCAACAAAGACACAAATGAATGGTCATATCTGGATTTCGAGGACTTACAATTGTAGTAATGGTTACTGATAGTGTTTTGAATTCTGTGCTTTGAAGGTCAGTCAAGGCTGATACAAAAACTTGCTGCAAGGTGACTTGTAATTCCACCACTGGAGGAGGTGCCGTTGTTATGGCAGTTGTAGCAGGAACAGTTGTTGTAGCAGGGCATCTGAAATTAATAAAACATTACACTCTTTTAGAATTTGAAAGGTGCTCCAAATGCAAAGTGTGCTTCAAATGTACTGGTGATGTACTAGTGAGTACAACTTGATAACGTGGGATGTTGGAGGGAGGACAGTGAAATGTTGCCGATGTAGCCGCAATTGTTTGATCAATTCCGCAACGTGATTTAACTTCAAAGGTTCTACAACTGATCATTACTTGTCAATGGATATTTTTGGAGCACCTATTGATTGGGTTTGCTTACTTATCACAGTGATGGAGTTCAGATCCAAAGATAAGTTGAAGGTAGAGTTGGGATTGGTCACAGCCTCTTTCAATGTATCAACAATGTCACTGCCCTTGGGGATAGGTACTGTGGAGGTCGCATTGAACTCCAGTTCCAAATCCACCTCTGTGTTAGGATCCTGACCGAGACGAGGCACAGGTCTGCAGAGGATCAAAAAGTTCATAGGTCAGGGTCAAGTCAAAAGGTGACTGAAAAAGTAAAGTTGTGCTAAAAATAAGGCTTTTTATGTTCTAAAGACTTTCATGTCTAAATGAAAGAAAATGGTTTAAATGTGGAATACAATATTACCTGAATTGAGTAACAGTCGTCTGAACGAAACTAAGCCCATATCTTTGTCGGAAGATTGTGTCACACTGTAAGGAGTAGGGGAGAGAAGAGTCAACTTTAATAGACTATCAAATAGTATGAGAGATTTTACAAACAGAATATATATAACATTATTAGGCCTATATATTTCAACCATCCCTTATTCCTGTAGCTCAACGCTCATTAAGCCTAAAGTCATTGTCACTTGACCCTTAGGTAAAGTCAATAACCCCATCAACAAAGACACAAATGAATGGTCATATCTGGATTTCGAGGACTTACAATTGTAGTAATGGTTACTGATAGTGTTTTGAATTCTGTGCTTTGAAGGTCAGTCAAGGCTGATACAAAAACTTGCTGCAAGGTGACTTGTAATTCCACCACTGGAGGAGGTGCCGTTGTTATGGCAGTTGTAGCAGGAACAGTTGTTGTAGCAGGGGCATCTGAAATTAATAAAACATTACACTCTTTTAGAATTTGAAAGGTGCTCCAAATGCAAAGTGTGCTTCAAATGTACTGGTGATGTACTAGTGTGTACAACTTGATAACGTGGGATGTTGGAGGGAGGACAGTGAAATGTTGCTGATGTAGCCGCATTTGTTTGATCAATTCCGCAACGTGATTTAACTTCAAAGGTTCTACAACTGATCATTACTTGTCAATGGATATTTTTGGAGCACCTATTGATTGGGTTTGCTTACTTATCACAGTGATGGAGTTCAGATCCAAAGATAAGTTGAAGGTAGAGTTGGGATTGGTCACAGCCTCTTTCAATGTATCAACAATGTCACTGCCCTTGGGGATAGGTACTGTGGAGGTCGCATTGAACTCCAGTTCCAAATCCACCTCTGTGTTAGGATCCTGACCGAGACGAGGCACAGGTCTGCAGAGGATCAAAAAGTTCATAGGTCAGGGTCAAGTCAAAAGGTGACTGAAAAAGTAAAGTTGTGCTAAAAATAAGGCTTTTTATGTTCTAAAGACTTTCATGTCTAAATGAAAGAAAATGGTTTAAATGTGGAATACAATATTACCTGAATTGAGTAACAGTCGTCTGAACGAAACTAAGCCCATATCTTTGTCGGAAGATTGTGTCACACTGTAAGGAGTAGGGGAGAGAAGAGTCAACTTTAATAGACTATCAAATAGTATGAGAGATTTTACAAACAGAATATATATAACATTATTAGGCCTATATATTTCAACCATCCCTTATTCCCGTAGCTCAACGCTCATTAAGCCTAAAGTCATTGTCACTTGACCCTTAGGTAAAGTCAATAACCCCATCAACAAAGACACAAATGAATGGTCATATCTGGATTTCGAGGACTTACAATTGTAGTAATGGTTACTGATAGTGTTTTGAATTCTGTGCTTTGAAGGTCAGTCAAGGCTGATACAAAAACTTGCTGCAAGGTGACTTGTAATTCCACCACTGGAGGAGGTGCCGTTGTTATGGCAGTTGTAGCAGGAACAGTTGTTGTAGCAGGGGCATCTGAAATTAATAAAACATTACACTCTTTTAGAATTTGAAAGGTGCTCCAAATGCAAAGTGTGCTTAAAATGAACTGGTGATGTACTAGTGTGTACAACTTGATAACGTGGGATGTTGGAGGGAGGACAGTGAAATGTTGCTGATGTAGCCGCATTTGTTTGATCAATTCCGCAACCTGATTTAACTTCAAAGGTTCTACAACTGAACATTACTTGTCAATGGATATTTTTGGAGCACCTATTGATTGGGTTTGCTTACTTATCACAGTGATGGAGTTCAGATCCAAAGATAAGTTGAAGGTAGAGTTGGGATTGGTCACAGCCTCTTTCAATGTATCAACAATGTCACTGCCCTTGGGGATAGGTACTGTGGAGGTCGCAATGAACTCCAGTTCCAAATCCACCTCTGTGTTAGGATCCTGACCGAGACGAGGCACAGGTCTGCAGAGGATTAAAATTTCATAGGTCAGGGTCAAGTCAAAAGGTGACTGAAAAAGTAAAGTTGTGCTAAAAATAAGGCTTTTTATGTTCTAAAGACTTTCATGTCTAAATGAAAGAAAATGGTTTAAATGTGGAATACAATATTACCTGAATTGAGTAACAGTCGTCTGAACGAAACTAAGCCCATATCTTTGTCGGAAGATTGTGTCACACTGTAAGGAGTAGGGGAGAGAAGAGTCAACTTTAATAGACTATCAAATAGTATGAGAGATTTTACAAACAGAATATATATAACATTATTAGGCCTATATATTTCAACCATCCCTTATTCCCGTAGCTCAACGCTCATTAAGCCTAAAGTCATTGTCACTTGACCCTTAGGTAAAGTCAATAACCCCATCAACAAAGACACAAATGAATGGTCATATCTGGATTTCGAGGACTTACAATTGTAGTAATGGTTACTGATAGTGTTTTGAATTCTGTGCTTTGAGGGTCAGTCAAGGCTGATACAAAAACTTGCTGCAAGGTGACTTGTAATTCCACCACTGGAGGAGGTGCCGTTGTTATGGCAGTTGTAGCAGGAACAGTAGTTGTAGCAGGGGCATCTGAAATTAATAAAACATTACACTCTTTTAGAATTTGAAAGGTGCTCCAAATGCAAAGTGTGCTTAAAATGAACTGGTGATGTACTAGTGTGTACAACTTGATAACGTGGGATATTGGAGGGAGGACAGTGAAATGTTGCTGATGTAGCCGCATTTGTTTGATCAATTCCGCAACCTGATTTAACTTCAAAGGTTCTACAACTGAACATTACTTGTCAATGGATATTTTTGGAGCACCTATTGATTGGGTTTGCTTACTTATCACAGTGATGGAGTTCAGATCCAAAGATAAGTTGAAGGTAGAGTTGGGATTGGTCACAGCCTCTTTCAATGTATCAACAATGTCACTGCCCTTGGGGATAGGTACTGTGGAGGTCGCAATGAACTCCAGTTCCAAATCCACCTCTGTGTTAGGATCCTGACCGAGACGAGGCACAGGTCTGCAGAGGATCAAAAAGTTCATAGCTCAGGGTCAAGTCAAAAGGTGACTGAAAAAGTAAAGTTGTGCTAAAAATAAGGCTTTTTATGTTCTAAAGACTTTCATGTCTAAATGAAAGAAAATGGTTTAAATGTGGAATACAATATTACCTGAATTGAGTAACAGTCGTCTGAACGAAACTAAGCCCATATCTTTGTCGGAAGATTGTGTCACACTGTAAGGAGTAGGGGAGAGAAGAGTCAACTTTAATAGACTATCAAATAGTATGAGAGATTTTACAAACAGAATATATATAACATTATTAGGCCTATATATTTCAACCATCCCTTATTCCCGTAGCTCAACGCTCATTAAGCCTAAAGTCATTGTCACTTGACCCTTAGGTAAAGTCAATAACCCCATCAACAAAGACACAAATGAATGGTCATATCTGGATTTCGAGGACTTACAATTGTAGTAATGGTTACTGATAGTGTTTTGAATTCTGTGCTTTGAAGGTCAGTCAAGGCTGATACAAAAACTTGCTGCAAGGTGACTTGTAATTCCACCACTGGAGGAGGTGCCGTTGTTATGGCAGTTGTAGCAGGAACAGTTGTTGTAGCAGGGGCATCTGAAATTAATAAAACATTACACTCTTTTAGAATTTGAAAGGTGCTCCAAATGCAAAGTGTGCTTAAAATGAACTGGTGATGTACTAGTGTGTACAACTTGATAACATGGGATGTTGGAGGGAGGACAGTGAAATGTTGCTGATGTAGCCGCATTTGTTTGATCAATTCCGCAACCTGATTTAACTTCAAAGGTTCTACAACTGAACATTACTTGTCAATGGATATTTTTGGAGCACCTATTGATTGGGTTTGCTTACTTATCACAGTGATGGAGTTCAGATCCAAAGATAAGTTGAAGGTAGAGTTGGGATTGGTCACAGCCTCTTTCAATGTATCAACAATGTCACTGCCCTTGGGGATAGGTACTGTGGAGGTCGCAATGAACTCCAGTTCCAAATCCACCTCTGTGTTAGGATCCTGACCGAGACGAGGCACAGGTCTGCAGAGGATTAAAATTTCATAGGTCAGGGTCAAGTCAAAAGGTGACTGAAAAAGTAAAGTTGTGCTAAAAATAAGGCTTTTTATGTTCTAAAGACTTTCATGTCTAAATGAAAGAAAATGGTTTAAATGTGGAATACAATATTACCTGAATTGAGTAACAGTCGTCTGAACGAAACTAAGCCCATATCTTTGTCGGAAGATTGTGTCACACTGTAAGGAGTAGGGGAGAGAAGAGTCAACTTTAATAGACTATCAAATAGTATGAGAGATTTTACAAACAGAATATATATAACATTATTAGGCCTATATATTTCAACCATCCCTTATTCCCGTAGCTCAACGCTCATTAAGCCTAAAGTCATTGTCACTTGACCCTTAGGTAAAGTCAATAACCCCATCAACAAAGACACAAATGAATGGTCATATCTGGATTTCGAGGACTTACAATTGTAGTAATGGTTACTGATAGTGTTTTGAATTCTGTGCTTTGAAGGTCAGTCAAGGCTGATACAAAAACTTGCTGCAAGGTGACTTGTAATTCCACCACTGGAGGAGGTGCCGTTGTTATGGCAGTTGTAGCAGGAACAGTTGTTGTAGCAGGGGCATCTGAAATTAATAAAACATTACACTCTTTTAGAATTTGAAAGGTGCTCCAAATGCAAAGTGTGCTTAAAATGAACTGGTGATGTACTAGTGTGTACAACTTGATAACGTGGGATGTTGGAGGGAGGACAGTGAAATGTTGCTGATGTAGCCGCATTTGTTTGATCAATTCCGCAACCTGATTTAACTTCAAAGGTTCTACAACTGAACATTACTTGTCAATGGATATTTTTGGAGCACCTATTGATTGGGTTTGCTTACTTATCACAGTGATGGAGTTCAGATCCAAAGATAAGTTGAAGGTAGAGTTGGGATTGGTCACAGCCTCTTTCAATGTATCAACAATGTCACTGCCCTTGGGGATAGGTACTGTGGAGGTCGCATTGAACTCCAGTTCCAAATCCACCTCTGTGTTAGGATCCTGACCGAGACGAGGCACAGGTCTGCAGAGGATCAAAAAGTTCATAGGTCAGGGTCAAGTCAAAAGGTGACTGAAAAAGTAAAGTTGTGCTAAAAATAAGGCTTTTTATGTTCTAAAGACTTTCATGTCTAAATGAAAGAAAATGGTTTAAATGTGGAATACAATATTACCTGAATTGAGTAACAGTCGTCTGAACGAAACTAAGCCCATATCTTTGTCGGAAGATTGTGTCACACTGTAAGGAGTAGGGGAGAGAAGAGTCAACTTTAATAGACTATCAAATAGTATGAGAGATTTTACAAACAGAATATATATAACATTATTAGGCTATATATTTCAACCATCCCTTATTCCCGTAGCTCAACGCTCATTAAGCCTAAAGTCATTGTCACTTGACCCTTAGGTAAAGTCAATAACCCCATCAACAAAGACACAAATGAATGGTCATATCTGGATTTCGAGGACTTACAATTGTAGTAATGGTTACTGATAGTGTTTTGAATTCTGTGCTTTGAAGGTCAGTCAAGGCTGATACAAAAACTTGCTGCAAGGTGACTTGTAATTCCACCACTGGAGGAGGTGCCGTTGTTATGGCAGTTGTAGCAGGAACAGTTGTTGTAGCAGGGGCATCTGAAATTAATAAAACATTACACTCTTTTAGAATTTGAAAGGTGCTCCAAATGCAAAGTGTGCTTAAAATGAACTGGTGATGTACTAGTGTGTACAACTTGATAACGTGGGATGTTGGAGGGAGGACAGTGAAATGTTGCTGATGTAGCCGCATTTGTTTGATCAATTCCGCAACCTGATTTAACTTCAAAGGTTCTACAACTGAACATTACTTGTCAATGGATATTTTTGGAGCACCTATTGATTGGGTTTGCTTACTTATCACAGTGATGGAGTTCAGATCCAAAGATAAGTTGAAGGTAGAGTTGGGATTGGTCACAGCCTCTTTCAATGTATCAACAATGTCACTGCCCTTGGGGATAGGTACTGTGGAGGTCGCAATGAACTCCAGTTCCAAATCCACCTCTGTGTTAGGATCCTGACCGAGACGAGGCACAGGTCTGCAGAGGATTAAAATTTCATAGGTCAGGGTCAAGTCAAAAGGTGACTGAAAAAGTAAAGTTGTGCTAAAAATAAGGCTTTTTATGTTCTAAAGACTTTCATGTCTAAATGAAAGAAAATGGTTTAAATGTGGAATACAATATTACCTGAATTGAGTAACAGTCGTCTGAACGAAACTAAGCCCATATCTTTGTCTGAAGATTGTGTCACACTGTAAGGAGTAGGGGAGAGAAGAGTCAACTTTAATAGACTATCAAATAGTATGAGAGATTTTACAAACAGAATATATATAACATTATTAGGCCTATATATTTCAACCATCCCTTATTCCGTAGCTCAACGCTCATTAAGCCTAAAGTCATTGTCACTTGACCCTTAGGTAAAGTCAATAACCCCATCAACAAAGACACAAATGAATGGTCATATCTGGATTTCGAGGACTTACAATTGTAGTAATGGTTACTGATAGTGTTTTGAATTCTGTGCTTTGAAGGTCAGTCAAGGCTGATACAAAAACTTGCTGCAAGGTGACTTGTAATTCCACCACTGGAGGAGGTGCCGTTGTTATGGCAGTTGTAGCAGGAACAGTTGTTGTAGCAGGGGCATCTGAAATTAATAAAACATTACACTCTTTTAGAATTTGAAAGGTGCTCCAAATGCAAAGTGTGCTTAAAATGAACTGGTGATGTACTAGTGTGTACAACTTGATAACGTGGGATGTTGGAGGGAGGACAGTGAAATGTTGCTGATGTAGCCGCATTTGTTTGATCAATTCCGCAACCTGATTTAACTTCAAAGGTTCTACAACTGATCATTACTTGTCAATGGATATTTTTGGAGCACCTATTGATTGGGTTTGCTTACTTATCACAGTGATGGAGTTCAGATCCAAAGATAAGTTGAAGGTAGAGTTGGGATTGGTCACAGCCTCTTTCAATGTATCAACAATGTCACTGCCCTTGGGGATAGGTACTGTGGAGGTCGCATTGAACTCCAGTTCCAAATCCACCTCTGTGTTAGGATCCTGACCGAGACGAGGCACAGGTCTGCAGAGGATCAAAAGTTCATAGGTCAGGGTCAAGTCAAAAGGTGACTGAAAAAGTAAAGTTGTGCTAAAAATAAGGCTTTTTATGTTCTAAAGACTTTCATGTCTAAATGAAAGAAAATGGTTTAAATGTGGAATACAATATTACCTGAATTGAGTAACAGTCGTCTGAACGAAACTAAGCCCATATCTTTGTCTGAAGATTGTGTCACACTGTAAGGAGTAGGGGAGAGAAGAGTCAACTTTAATAGACTATCAAATAGTATGAGAGATTTTACAAACAGAATATATATAACATTATTAGGCCTATATATTTCAACCATCCCTTATTCCCGTAGCTCAACGCTCATTAAGCCTAAAGTCATTGTCACTTGACCCTTAGGTAAAGTCAATAACCCCATCAACAAAGACACAAATGAATGGTCATATCTGGATTTCGAGGACTTACAATTGTAGTAATGGTTACTGATAGTGTTTTGAATTCTGTGCTTTGAAGGTCAGTCAAGGCTGATACAAAAACTTGCTGCAAGGTGACTTGTAATTCCACCACTGGAGGAGGTGCCGTTGTTATGGCAGTTGTAGCAGGAACAGTTGTTGTAGCAGGGGCATCTGAAATTAATAAAACATTACACTCTTTTAGAATTTGAAAGGTGCTCCAAATGCAAAGTGTGCTTAAAATGAACTGGTGATGTACTAGTGTGTACAACTTGATAACGTGGGATGTTGGAGGGAGGACAGTGAAATGTTGCTGATGTAGCCGCATTTGTTTGATCAATTCCGCAACCTGATTTAACTTCAAAGGTTCTACAACTGAACATTACTTGTCAATGGATATTTTTGGAGCACCTATTGATTGGGTTTGCTTACTTATCACAGTGATGGAGTTCAGATCCAAAGATAAGTTGAAGGTAGAGTTGGGATTGGTCACAGCCTCTTTCAATGTATCAACAATGTCACTGCCCTTGGGGATAGGTACTGTGGAGGTCGCAATGAACTCCAGTTCCAAATCCACCTCTGTGTTAGGATCCTGACCGAGACGAGGCACAGGTCTGCAGAGGATTAAAATTTCATAGGTCAGGGTCAAGTCAAAAGGTGACTGAAAAAGTAAAGTTGTGCTAAAAATAAGGCTTTTTATGTTCTAAAGACTTTCATGTCTAAATGAAAGAAAATGGTTTAAATGTGGAATACAATATTACCTGAATTGAGTAACAGTCGTCTGAACGAAACTAAGCCCATATCTTTGTCGGAAGATTGTGTCACACTGTAAGGAGTAGGGGAGAGAAGAGTCAACTTTAATAGACTATCAAATAGTATGAGAGATTTTACAAACAGAATATATATAACATTATTAGGCCTATATATTTCAACCATCCCTTATTCCCGTAGCTCAACGCTCATTAAGCCTAAAGTCATTGTCACTTGACCCTTAGGTAAAGTCAATAACCCCATCAACAAAGACACAAATGAATGGTCATATCTGGATTTCGAGGACTTACAATTGTAGTAATGGTTACTGATAGTGTTTTGAATTCTGTGCTTTGAAGGTCAGTCAAGGCTGATACAAAAACTTGCTGCAAGGTGACTTGTAATTCCACCACTGGAGGAGGTGCCGTTGTTATGGCAGTTGTAGCAGGAACAGTTGTTGTAGCAGGGGCATCTGAAATTAATAAAACATTACACTCTTTTAGAATTTGAAAGGTGCTCCAAATGCAAAGTGTGCTTAAAATGAACTGGTGATGTACTAGTGTGTACAACTTGATAACGTGGGATGTTGGAGGGAGGACAGTGAAATGTTGCTGATGTAGCCGCATTTGTTTGATCAATTCCGCAACCTGATTTAACTTCAAAGGTTCTACAACTGAACATTACTTGTCAATGGATATTTTTGGAGCACCTATTGATTGGGTTTGCTTACTTATCACAGTGATGGAGTTCAGATCCAAAGATAAGTTGAAGGTAGAGTTGGGATTGGTCACAGCCTCTTTCAATGTATCAACAATGTCACTGCCCTTGGGGATAGGTACTGTGGAGGTCGCATTGAACTCCAGTTCCAAATCCACCTCTGTGTTAGGATCCTGACCGAGACGAGGCACAGGTCTGCAGAGGATCAAAAGTTCATAGGTCAGGGTCAAGTCAAAAGGTGACTGAAAAAGTAAAGTTGTGCTAAAAATAAGGCTTTTTATGTTCTAAAGACTTTCATGTCTAAATGAAAGAAAATGGTTTAAATGTGGAATACAATATTACCTGAATTGAGTAACAGTCGTCTGAACGAAACTAAGCCCATATCTTTGTCGGAAGATTGTGTCACACTGTAAGGAGTAGGGGAGAGAAGAGTCAACTTTAATAGACTATCAAATAGTATGAGAGATTTTACAAACAGAATATATATAACATTATTAGGCCTATATATTTCAACCATCCCTTATTCCCGTAGCTCAACGCTCATTAAGCCTAAAGTCATTGTCACTTGACCCTTAGGTAAAGTCAATAACCCCATCAACAAAGACACAAATGAATGGTCATATCTGGATTTCGAGGACTTACAATTGTAGTAATGGTTACTGATAGTGTTTTGAATTCTGTGCTTTGAAGGTCAGTCAAGGCTGATACAAAAACTTGCTGCAAGGTGACTTGTAATTCCACCACTGGAGGAGGTGCCGTTGTTATGGCAGTTGTAGCAGGAACAGTTGTTGTAGCAGGGGCATCTGAAATTAATAAAACATTACACTCTTTTAGAATTTGAAAGGTGCTCCAAATGCAAAGTGTGCTTAAAATGAACTGGTGATGTACTAGTGTGTACAACTTGATAACGTGGGATGTTGGAGGGAGGACAGTGAAATGTTGCTGATGTAGCCGCATTTGTTTGATCAATTCCGCAACCTGATTTAACTTCAAAGGTTCTACAACTGAACATTACTTGTCAATGGATATTTTTGGAGCACCTATTGATTGGGTTTGCTTACTTATCACAGTGATGGAGTTCAGATCCAAAGATAAGTTGAAGGTAGAGTTGGGATTGGTCACAGCCTCTTTCAATGTATCAACAATGTCACTGCCCTTGGGGATAGGTACTGTGGAGGTCGCATTGAACTCCAGTTCCAAATCCACCTCTGTGTTAGGATCCTGACCGAGACGAGGCACAGGTCTGCAGAGGATTAAAATTTCATAGGTCAGGGTCAAGTCAAAAGGTGACTGAAAAAGTAAAGTTGTGCTAAAAATAAGGCTTTTTATGTTCTAAAGACTTTCATGTCTAAATGAAAGAAAATGGTTTAAATGTGGAATACAATATTACCTGAATTGAGTAACAGTCGTCTGAACGAAACTAAGCCCATATCTTTGTCGGAAGATTGTGTCACACTGTAAGGAGTAGGGGAGAGAAGAGTCAACTTTAATAGACTATCAAATAGTATGAGAGATTTTACAAACAGAATATATATAACATTATTAGGCCTATATATTTCAACCATCCCTTATTCCCGTAGCTCAACGCTCATTAAGCCTAAAGTCATTGTCACTTGACCCTTAGGTAAAGTCAATAACCCCATCAACAAAGACACAAATGAATGGTCATATCTGGATTTCGAGGACTTACAATTGTAGTAATGGTTACTGATAGTGTTTTGAATTCTGTGCTTTGAAGGTCAGTCAAGGCTGATACAAAAACTTGCTGCAAGGTGACTTGTAATTCCACCACTGGAGGAGGTGCCGTTGTTATGGCAGTTGTAGCAGGAACAGTTGTTGTAGCAGGGGCATCTGAAATTAATAAAACATTACACTCTTTTAGAATTTGAAAGGTGCTCCAAATGCAAAGTGTGCTTAAAATGAACTGGTGATGTACTAGTGTGTACAACTTGATAACGTGGGATGTTGGAGGGAGGACAGTGAAATGTTGCTGATGTAGCCGCATTTGTTTGATCAATTCCGCAACCTGATTTAACTTCAAAGGTTCTACAACTGAACATTACTTGTCAATGGATATTTTTGGAGCACCTATTGATTGGGTTTGCTTACTTATCACAGTGATGGAGTTCAGATCCAAAGATAAGTTGAAGGTAGAGTTGGGATTGGTCACAGCCTCTTTCAATGTATCAACAATGTCACTGCCCTTGGGGATAGGTACTGTGGAGGTCGCATTGAACTCCAGTTCCAAATCCACCTCTGTGTTAGGATCCTGACCGAGACGAGGCACAGGTCTGCAGAGGATTAAAATTTCATAGGTCAGGGTCAAGTCAAAAGGTGACTGAAAAAGTAAAGTTGTGCTAAAAATAAGGCTTTTTATGTTCTAAAGACTTTCATGTCTAAATGAAAGAAAATGGTTTAAATGTGGAATACAATATTACCTGAATTGAGTAACAGTCGTCTGAACGAAACTAAGCCCATATCTTTGTCGGAAGATTGTGTCACACTGTAAGGAGTAGGGGAGAGAAGAGTCAACTTTAATAGACTATCAAATAGTATGAGAGATTTTACAAACAGAATATATATAACATTATTAGGCCTATATATTTCAACCATCCCTTATTCCTGTAGCTCAACGCTCATTAAGCCTAAAGTCATTGTCACTTGACCCTTAGGTAAAGTCAATAACCCCATCAACAAAGACACAAATGAATGGTCATATCTGGATTTCGAGGACTTACAATTGTAGTAATGGTTACTGATAGTGTTTTGAATTCTGTGCTTTGAAGGTCAGTCAAGGCTGATACAAAAACTTGCTGCAAGGTGACTTGTAATTCCACCACTGGAGGAGGTGCCGTTGTTATGGCAGTTGTAGCAGGAACAGTTGTTGTAGCAGGGGCATCTGAAATTAATAAAACATTACACTCTTTTAGAATTTGAAAGGTGCTCCAAATGCAAAGTGTGCTTAAAATGTACTGGTGATGTACTAGTGTGTACAACTTGATAACGTGGGATGTTGGAGGGAGGACAGTGAAATGTTGCTGATGTAGCCGCAATTGTTTGATCAATTCCGCAACCTGATTTAACTTCAAAGGTTCTACAACTGATCATTACTTGTCAATGGATATTTTTGGAGCACCTATTGATTGGGTTTGCTTACTTATCACAGTGATGGAGTTCAGATCCAAAGATAAGTTGAAGGTAGAGTTGGGATTGGTCACAGCCTCTTTCAATGTATCAACAATGTCACTGCCCTTGGGGATAGGTACTGTGGAGGTCGCAATGAACTCCAGTTCCAAATCCACCTCTGTGTTAGGATCCTGACCGAGACGAGGCACAGGTCTGCAGAGGATTAAAATTTCATAGGTCAGGGTCAAGTCAAAAGGTGACTGAAAAAGTAAAGTTGTGCTAAAAATAAGGCTTTTTATGTTCTAAAGACTTTCATGTCTAAATGAAAGAAAATGGTTTAAATGTGGAATACAATATTACCTGAATTGAGTAACAGTCGTCTGAACGAAACTAAGCCCATATCTTTGTCGGAAGATTGTGTCACACTGTAAGGAGTAGGGGAGAGAAGAGTCAACTTTAATAGACTATCAAATAGTATGAGAGATTTTACAAACAGAATATATATAACATTATTAGGCCTATATATTTCAACCATCCCTTATTCCTGTAGCTCAACGCTCATTAAGCCTAAAGTCATTGTCACTTGACCCTTAGGTAAAGTCAATAACCCCATCAACAAAGACACAAATGAATGGTCATATCTGGATTTCGAGGACTTACAATTGTAGTAATGGTTACTGATAGTGTTTTGAATTCTGTGCTTTGAAGGTCAGTCAAGGCTGATACAAAAACTTGCTGCAAGGTGACTTGTAATTCCACCACTGGAGGAGGTGCCGTTGTTATGGCAGTTGTAGCAGGAACAGTTGTTGTAGCAGGGGCATCTGAAATTAATAAAACATTACACTCTTTTAGAATTTGAAAGGTGCTCCAAATGCAAAGTGTGCTTAAAATGTACTGGTGATGTACTAGTGTGTACAACTTGATAACGTGGGATGTTGGAGGGAGGACAGTGAAATGTTGCTGATGTAGCCGCAATTGTTTGATCAATTCCGCAACCTGATTTAACTTCAAAGGTTCTACAACTGAACATTACTTGTCAATGGATATTTTTGGAGCACCTATTGATTGGGTTTGCTTACTTATCACAGTGATGGAGTTCAGATCCAAAGATAAGTTGAAGGTAGAGTTGGGATTGGTCACAGCCTCTTTCAATGTATCAACAATGTCACTGCCCTTGGGGATAGGTACTGTGGAGGTCGCAATGAACTCCAGTTCCAAATCCACCTCTGTGTTAGGATCCTGACCGAGACGAGGCACAGGTCTGCAGAGGATCAAAAAGTTCATAGGTCAGGGTCAAGTCAAAAGGTGACTGAAAAAGTAAAGTTGTGCTAAAAATAAGGCTTTTTATGTTCTAAAGACTTTCATGTCTAAATGAAAGAAAATGGTTTAAATGTGGAATACAATATTACCTGAATTGAGTAACAGTCGTCTGAACGAAACTAAGCCCATATCTTTGTCGGAAGATTGTGTCACACTGTAAGGAGTAGGGGAGAGAAGAGTCAACTTTAATAGACTATCAAATAGTATGAGAGATTTTACAAACAGAATATATATAACATTATTAGGCCTATATATTTCAACCATCCCTTATTCCTGTAGCTCAACGCTCATTAAGCCTAAAGTCATTGTCACTTGACCCTTAGGTAAAGTCAATAACCCCATCAACAAAGACACAAATGAATGGTCATATCTGGATTTCGAGGACTTACAATTGTAGTAATGGTTACTGATAGTGTTTTGAATTCTGTGCTTTGAAGGTCAGTCAAGGCTGATACAAAAACTTGCTGCAAGGTGACTTGTAATTCCACCACTGGAGGAGGTGCCGTTGTTATGGCAGTTGTAGCAGGAACAGTTGTTGTAGCAGGGGCATCTGAAATTAATAAAACATTACACTCTTTTAGAATTTGAAAGGTGCTCCAAATGCAAAGTGTGCTTAAAATGAACTGGTGATGTACTAGTGTGTACAACTTGATAACGTGGGATGTTGGAGGGAGGACAGTGAAATGTTGCTGATGTAGCCGCATTTGTTTGATCAATTCCGCAACCTGATTTAACTTCAAAGGTTCTACAACTGATCATTACTTGTCAATGGATATTTTTGGAGCACCTATTGATTGGGTTTGCTTACTTATCACAGTGATGGAGTTCAGATCCAAAGATAAGTTGAAGGTAGAGTTGGGATTGGTCACAGCCTCTTTCAATGTATCAACAATGTCACTGCCCTTGGGGATAGGTACTGTGGAGGTCGCATTGAACTCCAGTTCCAAATCCACCTCTGTGTTAGGATCCTGACCGAGACGAGGCACAGGTCTGCAGAGGATCAAAAGTTCATAGGTCAGGGTCAAGTCAAAAGGTGACTGAAAAAGTAAAGTTGTGCTAAAAATAAGGCTTTTTATGTTCTAAAGACTTTCATGTCTAAATGAAAGAAAATGGTTTAAATGTGGAATACAATATTACCTGAATTGAGTAACAGTCGTCTGAACGAAACTAAGCCCATATCTTTGTCGGAAGATTGTGTCACACTGTAAGGAGTAGGGGAGAGAAGAGTCAACTTTAATAGACTATCAAATAGTATGAGAGATTTTACAAACAGAATATATATAACATTATTAGGCCTATATATTTCAACCATCCCTTATTCCTGTAGCTCAACGCTCATTAAGCCTAAAGTCATTGTCACTTGACCCTTAGGTAAAGTCAATAACCCCATCAACAAAGACACAAATGAATGGTCATATCTGGATTTCGAGGACTTACAATTGTAGTAATGGTTACTGATAGTGTTTTGAATTCTGTGCTTTGAAGGTCAGTCAAGGCTGATACAAAAACTTGCTGCAAGGTGACTTGTAATTCCACCACTGGAGGAGGTGCCGTTGTTATGGCAGTTGTAGCAGGAACAGTTGTTGTAGCAGGGGCATCTGAAATTAATAAAACATTACACTCTTTTAGAATTTGAAAGGTGCTCCAAATGCAAAGTGTGCTTAAAATGTACTGGTGATGTACTAGTGTGTACAACTTGATAACATGGGATGTTGGAGGGAGGACAGTGAAATGTTGCTGATGTAGCCGCATTTGTTTGATCAATTCCGCAACGTGATTTAACTTCAAAGGTTCTACAACTGATCATTACTTGTCAATGGATATTTTTGGAGCACCTATTGATTGGGTTTGCTTACTTATCACAGTGATGGAGTTCAGATCCAAAGATAAGTTGAAGGTAGAGTTGGGATTGGTCACAGCCTCTTTCAATGTATCAACAATGTCACTGCCCTTGGGGATAGGTACTGTGGAGGTCGCATTGAACTCCAGTTCCAAATCCACCTCTGTGTTAGGATCCTGACCGAGACGAGGCACAGGTCTGCAGAGGATCAAGAAGTTCATAGGTCAGGGTCAAGTCAAAAGGTGACTGAAAAAGTAAAGTTGTGCTAAAAATAAGGCTTTTTATGTTCTAAAGACTTTCATGTCTAAATGAAAGAAAATGGTTTAAATGTGGAATACAATATTACCTGAATTGAGTAACAGTCGTCTGAACGAAACTAAGCCCATATCTTTGTCGGAAGATTGTGTCACACTGTAAGGAGTAGGGGAGAGAAGAGTCAACTTTAATAGACTATCAAATAGTATGAGAGATTTTACAAACAGAATATATATAACATTATTAGGCCTATATATTTCAACCATCCCTTATTCCTGTAGCTCAACGCTCATTAAGCCTAAAGTCATTGTCACTTGACCCTTAGGTAAAGTCAATAACCCCATCAACAAAGACACAAATGAATGGTCATATCTGGATTTCGAGGACTTACAATTGTAGTAATGGTTACTGATAGTGTTTTGAATTCTGTGCTTTGAAGGTCAGTCAAGGCTGATACAAAAACTTGCTGCAAGGTGACTTGTAATTCCACCACTGGAGGAGGTGCCGTTGTTATGGCAGTTGTAGCAGGAACAGTTGTTGTAGCAGGGGCATCTGAAATTAATAAAACATTACACTCTTTTAGAATTTGAAAGGTGCTCCAAATGCAAAGTGTGCTTAAAATGTACTGGTGATGTACTAGTGTGTACAACTTGATAACGTGGGATGTTGGAGGGAGGACAGTGAAATGTTGCTGATGTAGCCGCATTTGTTTGATCAATTCCGCAACCTGATTTAACTTCAAAGGTTCTACAACTGATCATTACTTGTCAATGGATATTTTTGGAGCACCTATTGATTGGGTTTGCTTACTTATCACAGTGATGGAGTTCAGATCCAAAGATAAGTTGAAGGTAGAGTTGGGATTGGTCACAGCCTCTTTCAATGTATCAACAATGTCACTGCCCTTGGGGATAGGTACTGTGGAGGTCGCATTGAACTCCAGTTCCAAATCCACCTCTGTGTTAGGATCCTGACCGAGACGAGGCACAGGTCTGCAGAGGATCAAAAGTTCATAGGTCAGGGTCAAGTCAAAAGGTGACTGAAAAAGTAAAGTTGTGCTAAAAATAAGGCTTTTTATGTTCTAAAGACTTTCATGTCTAAATGAAAGAAAATGGTTTAAATGTGGAATACAATATTACCTGAATTGAGTAACAGTCGTCTGAACGAAACTAAGCCCATATCTTTGTCGGAAGATTGTGTCACACTGTAAGGAGTAGGGGAGAGAAGAGTCAACTTTAATAGACTATCAAATAGTATGAGAGATTTTACAAACAGAATATATATAACATTATTAGGCCTATATATTTCAACCATCCCTTATTCCTGTAGCTCAACGCTCATTAAGCCTAAAGTCATTGTCACTTGACCCTTAGGTAAAGTCAATAACCCCATCAACAAAGACACAAATGAATGGTCAT
The DNA here is from genome assembly GCF_034236695.1 of Oncorhynchus nerka. Classification (NCBI taxonomy): domain Eukaryota; kingdom Metazoa; phylum Chordata; class Actinopteri; order Salmoniformes; family Salmonidae; genus Oncorhynchus; species Oncorhynchus nerka. The sequence goes on from NW_027040017.1 coordinate 29,637, forward strand.
ATCTGGATTTCGAGGACTTACAATTGTAGTAATGGTTACTGATAGTGTTTTGAATTCTGTGCTTTGAAGGTCAGTCAAGGCTGATACAAAAACTTGCTGCAAGGTGACTTGTAATTCCACCACTGGAGGAGGTGCCGTTGTTATGGCAGTTGTAGCAGGAACAGTTGTTGTAGCAGGGGCATCTGAAATTAATAAAACATTACACTCTTTTAGAATTTGAAAGGTGCTCCAAATGCAAAGTGTGCTTAAAATGTACTGGTGATGTACTAGTGTGTACAACTTGATAACGTGGGATGTTGGAGGGAGGACAGTGAAATGTTGCTGATGTAGCCGCATTTGTTTGATCAATTCCGCAACCTGATTTAACTTCAAAGGTTCTACAACTGATCATTACTTGTCAATGGATATTTTTGGAGCACCTATTGATTGGGTTTGCTTACTTATCACAGTGATGGAGTTCAGATCCAAAGATAAGTTGAAGGTAGAGTTGGGATTGGTCACAGCCTCTTTCAATGTATCAACAATGTCACTGCCCTTGGGGATAGGTACTGTGGAGGTCGCATTGAACTCCAGTTCCAAATCCACCTCTGTGTTAGGATCCTGACCGAGACGAGGCACAGGTCTGCAGAGGATCAAAAGTTCATAGGTCAGGGTCAAGTCAAAAGGTGACTGAAAAAGTAAAGTTGTGCTAAAAATAAGGCTTTTTATGTTCTAAAGACTTTCATGTCTAAATGAAAGAAAATGGTTTAAATGTGGAATACAATATTACCTGAATTGAGTAACAGTCGTCTGAACGAAACTAAGCCCATATCTTTGTCGGAAGATTGTGTCACACTGTAAGGAGTAGGGGAGAGAAGAGTCAACTTTAATAGACTATCAAATAGTATGAGAGATTTTACAAACAGAATATATATAACATTATTAGGCCTATATATTTCAACCATCCCTTATTCCTGTAGCTCAACGCTCATTAAGCCTAAAGTCATTGTCACTTGACCCTTAGGTAAAGTCAATAACCCCATCAACAAAGACACAAATGAATGGTCATATCTGGATTTCGAGGACTTACAATTGTAGTAATGGTTACTGATAGTGTTTTGAATTCTGTGCTTTGAAGGTCAGTCAAGGCTGATACAAAAACTTGCTGCAAGGTGACTTGTAATTCCACCACTGGAGGAGGTGCCGTTGTTATGGCAGTTGTAGCAGGAACAGTTGTTGTAGCAGGGGCATCTGAAATTAATAAAACATTACACTCTTTTAGAATTTGAAAGGTGCTCCAAATGCAAAGTGTGCTTCAAATGTACTGGTGATGTACTAGTGTGTACAACTTGATAACGTGGGATGTTGGAGGGAGGACAGTGAAATGTTGCCGATGTAGCCGCAATTGTTTGATCAATTCCGCAACGTGATTTAACTTCAAAGGTTCTACAACTGATCATTACTTGTCAATGGATATTTTTGGAGCACCTATTGATTGGGTTTGCTTACTTATCACAGTGATGGAGTTCAGATCCAAAGATAAGTTGAAGGTAGAGTTGGGATTGGTCACAGCCTCTTTCAATGTATCAACAATGTCACTGCCCTTGGGGATAGGTACTGTGGAGGTCGCAATGAACTCCAGTTCCAAATCCACCTCTGTGTTAGGATCCTGACCGAGACGAGGCACAGGTCTGCAGAGGATTAAAATTTCATAGGTCAGGGTCAAGTCAAAAGGTGACTGAAAAAGTAAAGTTGTGCTAAAAATAAGGCTTTTTATGTTCTAAAGACTTTCATGTCTAAATGAAAGAAAATGGTTTAAATGTGGAATACAATATTACCTGAATTGAGTAACAGTCGTCTGAACGAAACTAAGCCCATATCTTTGTCGGAAGATTGTGTCACACTGTAAGGAGTAGGGGAGAGAAGAGTCAACTTTAATAGACTATCAAATAGTATGAGAGATTTTACAAACAGAATATATATAACATTATTAGGCCTATATATTTCAACCATCCCTTATTCCTGTAGCTCAACGCTCATTAAGCCTAAAGTCATTGTCACTTGACCCTTAGGTAAAGTCAATAACCCCATCAACAAAGACACAAATGAATGGTCATATCTGGATTTCGAGGACTTACAATTGTAGTAATGGTTACTGATAGTGTTTTGAATTCTGTGCTTTGAAGGTCAGTCAAGGCTGATACAAAAACTTGCTGCAAGGTGACTTGTAATTCCACCACTGGAGGAGGTGCCGTTGTTATGGCAGTTGTAGCAGGAACAGTTGTTGTAGCAGGGGCATCTGAAATTAATAAAACATTACACTCTTTTAGAATTTGAAAGGTGCTCCAAATGCAAAGTGTGCTTAAAATGTACTGGTGATGTACTAGTGTGTACAACTTGATAACGTGGGATGTTGGAGGGAGGACAGTGAAATGTTGCGGATGTAGCCGCATTTGTTTGATCAATTCTGCAACCTGATTTAACTTCAAAGGTTCTACAACTGATAATTACTTGTCAATGGATAATTTTGGAGCACCTATTGATTGGGTTTGCTTACTTATCACAGTGATGGAGTTCAGATCCAAAGATAAGTTGAAGGTAGAGTTGGGATTGGTCACAGCCTCTTTCAATGTATCAACAATGTCACTGCCCTTGGGGATAGGTACTGTGGAGGTCGCAATGAACTCCAGTTCCAAATCCACCTCTGTGTTAGGATCCTGACCGAGACGAGGCACAGGTCTGCAGAGGATCAAAAAGTTCATAGGTCAGGGTCAAGTCAAAAGGTGACTGAAAAAGTAAAGTTGTGCTAAAAATAAGGCTTTTTATGTTCTAAAGACTTTCATGTCTAAATGAAAGAAAATGGTTTAAATGTGGAATACAATATTACCTGAATTGAGTAACAGTCGTCTGAACGAAACTAAGCCCATATCTTTGTCGGAAGATTGTGTCACACTGTAAGGAGTAGGGGAGAGAAGAGTCAACTTTAATAGACTATCAAATAGTATGAGAGATTTTACAAACAGAATATATATAACATTATTAGGCCTATATATTTCAACCATCCCTTATTCCTGTAGCTCAACGCTCATTAAGCCTAAAGTCATTGTCACTTGACCCTTAGGTAAAGTCAATAACCCCATCAACAAAGACACAAATGAATGGTCATATCTGGATTTCGAGGACTTACAATTGTAGTAATGGTTACTGATAGTGTTTTGAATTCTGTGCTTTGAAGGTCAGTCAAGGCTGATACAAAAACTTGCTGCAAGGTGACTTGTAATTCCACCACTGGAGGAGGTGCCGTTGTTATGGCAGTTGTAGCAGGAACAGTTGTTGTAGCAGGGGCATCTGAAATTAATAAAACATTACACTCTTTTAGAATTTGAAAGGTGCTCCAAATGCAAAGTGTGCTTCAAATGTACTGGTGATGTACTAGTGAGTACAACTTGATAACGTGGGATGTTGGAGGGAGGACAGTGAAATGTTGCCGATGTAGCCGCAATTGTTTGATCAATTCCGCAACGTGATTTAACTTCAAAGGTTCTACAACTGATCATTACTTGTCAATGGATATTTTTGGAGCACCTATTGATTGGGTTTGCTTACTTATCACAGTGATGGAGTTCAGATCCAAAGATAAGTTGAAGGTAGAGTTGGGATTGGTCACAGCCTCTTTCAATGTATCAACAATGTCACTGCCCTTGGGGATAGGTACTGTGGAGGTCGCATTGAACTCCAGTTCCAAATCCACCTCTGTGTTAGGATCCTGACCGAGACGAGGCACAGGTCTGCAGAGGATCAAAAAGTTCATAGGTCAGGGTCAAGTCAAAAGGTGACTGAAAAAGTAAAGTTGTGCTAAAAATAAGGCTTTTTATGTTCTAAAGACTTTCATGTCTAAATGAAAGAAAATGGTTTAAATGTGGAATACAATATTACCTGAATTGAGTAACAGTCGTCTGAACGAAACTAAGCCCATATCTTTGTCGGAAGATTGTGTCACACTGTAAGGAGTAGGGGAGAGAAGAGTCAACTTTAATAGACTATCAAATAGTATGAGAGATTTTACAAACAGAATATATATAACATTATTAGGCCTATATATTTCAACCATCCCTTATTCCTGTAGCTCAACGCTCATTAAGCCTAAAGTCATTGTCACTTGACCCTTAGGTAAAGTCAATAACCCCATCAACAAAGACACAAATGAATGGTCATATCTGGATTTCGAGGACTTACAATTGTAGTAATGGTTACTGATAGTGTTTTGAATTCTGTGCTTTGAAGGTCAGTCAAGGCTGATACAAAAACTTGCTGCAAGGTGACTTGTAATTCCACCACTGGAGGAGGTGCCGTTGTTATGGCAGTTGTAGCAGGAACAGTTGTTGTAGCAGGGGCATCTGAAATTAATAAAACATTACACTCTTTTAGAATTTGAAAGGTGCTCCAAATGCAAAGTGTGCTTCAAATGTACTGGTGATGTACTAGTGAGTACAACTTGATAACGTGGGATGTTGGAGGGAGGACAGTGAAATGTTGCCGATGTAGCCGCAATTGTTTGATCAATTCCGCAACGTGATTTAACTTCAAAGGTTCTACAACTGATCATTACTTGTCAATGGATATTTTTGGAGCACCTATTGATTGGGTTTGCTTACTTATCACAGTGATGGAGTTCAGATCCAAAGATAAGTTGAAGGTAGAGTTGGGATTGGTCACAGCCTCTTTCAATGTATCAACAATGTCACTGCCCTTGGGGATAGGTACTGTGGAGGTCGCATTGAACTCCAGTTCCAAATCCACCTCTGTGTTAGGATCCTGACCGAGACGAGGCACAGGTCTGCAGAGGATTAAAATTTCATAGGTCAGGGTCAAGTCAAAAGGTGACTGAAAAAGTAAAGTTGTGCTAAAAATAAGGCTTTTTATGTTCTAAAGACTTTCATGTCTAAATGAAAGAAAATGGTTTAAATGTGGAATACAATATTACCTGAATTGAGTAACAGTCGTCTGAACGAAACTAAGCCCATATCTTTGTCTGAAGATTGTGTCACACTGTAAGGAGTAGGGGAGAGAAGAGTCAACTTTAATAGACTATCAAATAGTATGAGAGATTTTACAAACAGAATATATATAACATTATTAGGCCTATATATTTCAACCATCCCTTATTCCCGTAGCTCAACGCTCATTAAGCCTAAAGTCATTGTCACTTGACCCTTAGGTAAAGTCAATAACCCCATCAACAAAGACACAAATGAATGGTCATATCTGGATTTCGAGGACTTACAATTGTAGTAATGGTTACTGATAGTGTTTTGAATTCTGTGCTTTGAAGGTCAGTCAAGGCTGATACAAAAACTTGCTGCAAGGTGACTTGTAATTCCACCACTGGAGGAGGTGCCGTTGTTATGGCAGTTGTAGCAGGAACAGTTGTTGTAGCAGGGGCATCTGAAATTAATAAAACATTACACTCTTTTAGAATTTGAAAGGTGCTCCAAATGCAAAGTGTGCTTCAAATGTACTGGTGATGTACTAGTGAGTACAACTTGATAACGTGGGATGTTGGAGGAGGACAGTGAAATGTTGCTGATGTAGCCGCAATTGTTTGATCAATTCCGCAACCTGATTTAACTTCAAAGGTTCTACAACTGATCATTACTTGTCAATGGATATTTTTGGAGCACCTATTGATTGGGTTTGCTTACTTATCACAGTGATGGAGTTCAGATCCAAAGATAAGTTGAAGGTAGAGTTGGGATTGGTCACAGCCTCTTTCAATGTATCAACAATGTCACTGCCCTTGGGGATAGGTACTGTGGAGGTCGCATTGAACTCCAGTTCCAAATCCACCTCTGTGTTAGGATCCTGACCGAGACGAGGCACAGGTCTGCAGAGGATCAAAAAGTTCATAGGTCAGGGTCAAGTCAAAAGGTGACTGAAAAAGTAAAGTTGTGCTAAAAATAAGGCTTTTTATGTTCTAAAGACTTTCATGTCTAAATGAAAGAAAATGGTTTAAATGTGGAATACAATATTACCTGAATTGAGTAACAGTCGTCTGAACGAAACTAAGCCCATATCTTTGTCTGAAGATTGTGTCACACTGTAAGGAGTAGGGGAGAGAAGAGTCAACTTTAATAGACTATCAAATAGTATGAGAGATTTTACAAACAGAATATATATAACATTATTAGGCCTATATATTTCAACCATCCCTTATTCCTGTAGCTCAACGCTCATTAAGCCTAAAGTCATTGTCACTTGACCCTTAGGTAAAGTCAATAACCCCATCAACAAAGACACAAATGAATGGTCATATCTGGATTTCGAGGACTTACAATTGTAGTAATGGTTACTGATAGTGTTTTGAATTCTGTGCTTTGAAGGTCAGTCAAGGCTGATACAAAAACTTGCTGCAAGGTGACTTGTAATTCCACCACTGGAGGAGGTGCCGTTGTTATGGCAGTTGTAGCAGGAACAGTTGTTGTAGCAGGGGCATCTGAAATTAATAAAACATTACACTCTTTTAGAATTTGAAAGGTGCTCCAAATGCAAAGTGTGCTTAAAATGTACTGGTGATGTACTAGTGTGTACAACTTGATAACGTGGGATGTTGGAGGGAGGACAGTGAAATGTTGCTGATGTAGCCGCAATTGTTTGATCAATTCCGCAACCTGATTTAACTTCAAAGGTTCTACAACTGAACATTACTTGTCAATGGATATTTTTGGAGCACCTATTGATTGGGTTTGCTTACTTATCACAGTGATGGAGTTCAGATCCAAAGATAAGTTGAAGGTAGAGTTGGGATTGGTCACAGCCTCTTTCAATGTATCAACAATGTCACTGCCCTTGGGGATAGGTACTGTGGAGGTCGCAATGAACTCCAGTTCCAAATCCACCTCTGTGTTAGGATCCTGACCGAGACGAGGCACAGGTCTGCAGAGGATTAAAAGTTCATAGGTCAGGGTCAAGTCAAAAGGTGACTGAAAAGTAAAGTTGTGCTAAAAATAAGGCTTTTTATGTTCTAAAGACTTTCATGTCTAAATGAAAGAAAATGGTTTAAATGTGGAATACAATATTACCTGAATTGAGTAACAGTCGTCTGAACGAAACTAAGCCCATATCTTTGTCGGAAGATTGTGTCACACTGTAAGGAGTAGGGGAGAGAAGAGTCAACTTTAATAGACTATCAAATAGTATGAGAGATTTTACAAACAGAATATATATAACATTATTAGGCCTATATATTTCAACCATCCCTTATTCCTGTAGCTCAACGCTCATTAAGCCTAAAGTCATTGTCACTTGACCCTTAGGTAAAGTCAATAACCCCATCAACAAAGACACAAATGAATGGTCATATCTGGATTTCGAGGACTTACAATTGTAGTAATGGTTACTGATAGTGTTTTGAATTCTGTGCTTTGAAGGTCAGTCAAGGCTGATACAAAAACTTGCTGCAAGGTGACTTGTAATTCCACCACTGGAGGAGGTGCCGTTGTTATGGCAGTTGTAGCAGGAACAGTTGTTGTAGCAGGGGCATCTGAAATTAATAAAACATTACACTCTTTTAGAATTTGAAAGGTGCTCCAAATGCAAAGTGTGCTTAAAATGAACTGGTGATGTACTAGTGTGTACAACTTGATAACGTGGGATGTTGGAGGGAGGACAGTGAAATGTTGCTGATGTAGCCGCATTTGTTTGATCAATTCCGCAACCTGATTTAACTTCAAAGGTTCTACAACTGAACATTACTTGTCAATGGATATTTTTGGAGCACCTATTGATTGGGTTTGCTTACTTATCACAGTGATGGAGTTCAGATCCAAAGATAAGTTGAAGGTAGAGTTGGGATTGGTCACAGCCTCTTTCAATGTATCAACAATGTCACTGCCCTTGGGGATAGGTACTGTGGAGGTCGCAATGAACTCCAGTTCCAAATCCACCTCTGTGTTAGGATCCTGACCGAGACGAGGCACAGGTCTGCAGAGGATTAAAATTTCATAGGTCAGGGTCAAGTCAAAAGGTGACTGAAAAAGTAAAGTTGTGCTAAAAATAAGGCTTTTTATGTTCTAAAGACTTTCATGTCTAAATGAAAGAAAATGGTTTAAATGTGGAATACAATATTACCTGAATTGAGTAACAGTCGTCTGAACGAAACTAAGCCCATATCTTTGTCTGAAGATTGTGTCACACTGTAAGGAGTAGGGGAGAGAAGAGTCAACTTTAATAGACTATCAAATAGTATGAGAGATTTTACAAACAGAATATATATAACATTATTAGGCCTATATATTTCAACCATCCCTTATTCCGTAGCTCAACGCTCATTAAGCCTAAAGTCATTGTCACTTGACCCTTAGGTAAAGTCAATAACCCCATCAACAAAGACACAAATGAATGGTCATATCTGGATTTCGAGGACTTACAATTGTAGTAATGGTTACTGATAGTGTTTTGAATTCTGTGCTTTGAAGGTCAGTCAAGGCTGATACAAAAACTTGCTGCAAGGTGACTTGTAATTCCACCACTGGAGGAGGTGCCGTTGTTATGGCAGTTGTAGCAGGAACAGTTGTTGTAGCAGGGGCATCTGAAATTAATAAAACATTACACTCTTTTAGAATTTGAAAGGTGCTCCAAATGCAAAGTGTGCTTAAAATGAACTGGTGATGTACTAGTGTGTACAACTTGATAACGTGGGATGTTGGAGGGAGGACAGTGAAATGTTGCTGATGTAGCCGCATTTGTTTGATCAATTCCGCAACCTGATTTAACTTCAAAGGTTCTACAACTGAACATTACTTGTCAATGGATATTTTTGGAGCACCTATTGATTGGGTTTGCTTACTTATCACAGTGATGGAGTTCAGATCCAAAGATAAGTTGAAGGTAGAGTTGGGATTGGTCACAGCCTCTTTCAATGTATCAACAATGTCACTGCCCTTGGGGATAGGTACTGTGGAGGTCGCAATGAACTCCAGTTCCAAATCCACCTCTGTGTTAGGATCCTGACCGAGACGAGGCACAGGTCTGCAGAGGATTAAAATTTCATAGGTCAGGGTCAAGTCAAAAGGTGACTGAAAAAGTAAAGTTGTGCTAAAAATAAGGCTTTTTATGTTCTAAAGACTTTCATGTCTAAATGAAAGAAAATGGTTTAAATGTGGAATACAATATTACCTGAATTGAGTAACAGTCGTCTGAACGAAACTAAGCCCATATCTTTGTCGGAAGATTGTGTCACACTGTAAGGAGTAGGGGAGAGAAGAGTCAACTTTAATAGACTATCAAATAGTATGAGAGATTTTACAAACAGAATATATATAACATTATTAGGCCTATATATTTCAACCATCCCTTATTCCTGTAGCTCAACGCTCATTAAGCCTAAAGTCATTGTCACTTGACCCTTAGGTAAAGTCAATAACCCCATCAACAAAGACACAAATGAATGGTCATATCTGGATTTCGAGGACTTACAATTGTAGTAATGGTTACTGATAGTGTTTTGAATTCTGTGCTTTGAAGGTCAGTCAAGGCTGATACAAAAACTTGCTGCAAGGTGACTTGTAATTCCACCACTGGAGGAGGTGCCGTTGTTTTGGCAGTTGTAGCAGGAACAGTTGTTGTAGCGGGGGCATCTGAAATTAATGAAACATTACACTCTTTTAGAATTTGAAAGGTGCTCCAAATGCAAAGTGTGCTTAAAATGAACTGGTGATGTACTAGTGTGTACAACTTGATAACGTGGGATGTTGGAGGGAGGACAGTGAAATGTTGCTGATGTAGCCGCAACTGTTTGATCAATTCCGCAACCTGATTTCACTTCAAAGGTTCTACAACTGAACATTACTTGTCAATGGATATTTTTGGAGCACCTATTGATTGGGTTTGCTTACTTATCACAGCGATGGAGTTCAGATCCAAAGATAAGTTGAAGGTAGAGTTGGGATTGGTCACAGCCTCTTTCAATGTATCAACAATGTCACTGCCCTTGGGGATAGGTACTGTGGAGGTCGCATTGAACTCCAGTTCCAAATCCACCTCTGTGTTAGGATCCTGACCGAGACGAGGCACAGGTCTGCAGAGGATCAAGAAGTTCATAGGTCAGGGTCAAGTCAAAAGGTGACTGAAAAAGTAAAGTTGTGCTAAAAATAAGGCTTTTTAGGTTCTAAAGACTTTCATGTCTAAATGAAAGAAAATGGTTTAAATGTGGAATACAATATTACCTGAATTGAGTAACAGTCGTCTGAACGAAACTAAGCCCATATCTTTGTCGGAAGATTGTGTCACACTGTAAGGAGTAGGGGAGAGAAGAGTCAACTTTAATAGACTATCAAATAGTATGAGAGATTTTACAAACAGAATATATATAACATTATTAAGCCTATATATTTCAACCATCCCTTATTCCCGTAGCTCAACGCTCATTAAGCCTAAAGTCATTGTCACTTGACCCTTAGGTAAAGTCAATAACCCCATCAACAAAGACACAAATGAATGGTCATATCTGGATTTCGAGGACTTACAATTGTAGTAATGGTTACTGATAGTGTTTTGAATTCTGTGCTTTGAGGGTCAGTCAAGGCTGATACAAAAACTTGCTGCAAGGTGACTTGTAATTCCACCACTGGAGGAGGTGCCGTTGTTATGGCAGTTGTAGCAGGAACAGTTGTTGTAGCAGGGGCATCTGAAATTAATAAAACATTACACTCTTTTAGAATTTGAAAGGTGCTCCAAATGCAAAGTGTGCTTAAAATGTACTGGTGATGTACTAGTGTGTACAACTTGATAACGTGGGATGTTGGAGGGAGGACAGTGAAATGTTGCCGATGTAGCCGCAATTGTTTGATCAATTCCGCAACCTGATTTAACTTCAAAGGTTCTACAACTGAACATTACTTGTCAATGGATATTTTTGGAGCACCTATTGATTGGGTTTGCTTACTTATCACAGTGATGGAGTTCAGATCCAAAGATAAGTTGAAGGTAGAGTTGGGATTGGTCACAGCCTCTTTCAATGTATCAACAATGTCACTGCCCTTGGGGATAGGTACTGTGGAGGTCGCATTGAACTCCAGTTCCAAATCCACCTCTGTGTTAGGATCCTGACCGAGACGAGGCACAGGTCTGCAGAGGATCAAAAAGTTCATAGGTCAGGGTCAAGTCAAAAGGTGACTGAAAAAGTAAAGTTGTGCTAAAAATAAGGCTTTTTAGGTTCTAAAGACTTTCATGTCTAAATGAAAGAAAATTGTTTAAATGTGGAATACAATATTACCTGAATTGAGTAACAGTCGTCTGAACGAAACTAAGCCCATATCTTTGTCGGAAGATTGTGTCACACTGTAAGGAGTAGGGGAGAGAAGAGTCAACTTTAATAGACTATCAAATAGTATGAGAGATTTTACAAACAGAATATATATAACATTATTAGGCCTATATATTTCAACCATCCCTTATTCCTGTAGCTCAACGCTCATTAAGCCTAAAGTCATTGTCACTTGACCCTTAGGTAAAGTCAAGAACCCCATCAACAAAGACACAAATGAATGGTCATATCTGGATTTCGAGGACTTACTATTGTAGTAATGGTTACTGATAGTGTTTTGAATTCTGTGCTTTGAGGGTCAGTCAAGGCTGATACAAAAACTTGCTGCAAGGTGACTTGTAATTCCACCACTGGAGGAGGTGCCGTTGTTATGGCAGTTGTAGCAGGAACAGTTGTGGTAGCAGGGGCATCTGAAATTAATAAAACATTGCACTCTTTTAGAATTTGAAAGGTGCTCCAATTGAAATGTGTACTGGTGACGTACTCGTGTTCACCTTGAAAGTACTATTCTCTTATAACAGATTGCACAACATATCCCTTACCGACTGAGATGGAAGTAGTGGTTGTGGTTCCTCTTGTTGTTGAATTTGCAACAGGATAAGCTGTTGTGTTTGTCAACAGATCTGTGGCTGTGCTTGGGGTCGCTGTGAATACAAAATGCCAGAAATTAGGGTATATACCTAGAATACAGTGTATGGAATTACAACAATTTTGGTGGGCTACATGATAACGTGTGCTGTTTCAGTTGTTTTACATATTCCGCAGCGTGATTTAACTTCAAAGGGGCCACAGCTGTACATTACATGTCAATGGATCATTTTGGAGCATATATTGATTGGGTTTGCTTTGTATTTTTAATTTGGTTTGTTTTGGGATATTTCAATAATTTTGCAATGATTCAGTCATCCCAGGCCATTTTTCCCCCACTTCAATGTCACAGATAAATGTAATCACTTCACCATGACCTTTAGGACTTATGGAATATGCATCTGGGACAATAAAATATCTCTAATGTTGCCCCTATATCCCGTAGATAGGACTGAGTGTAACTTCTTTGGGGCCAAAACTGTTCAGTTCTTGTCAAAAGGATACTTTTGGTGCACCCTTTGATTGGGTTTACTTACTTATAACAGTGATGGAGTTTGGATCCAAATAAAGGTTGAATATTGACTTCAGTATATCTCCAATATCACTACCCATAGGGAAAGGTTCTTTGGAGGTTCCATTGAACACCAGTTCAACCTCAGCCTCTGTGACTGTTCCCATACCGGAACAGAATCCAGTGTTGACGACAGGTCTGCAAAGAGTCAGAGGTGAAAACAATTGGTGAGTGAACAGTGGCCAGTCATTCATGTGTAGCCTTGGTTAAAACACTGTCACCAAAATATCATGAATAAATACTAAAATGTTAGTTTTTGTATGAAATAGATAACTAATTACATATTGAATATATTTAATCAATATTACAATAAACATATTACTAAATAAACATTTTATTAAAATAAGTAAATATTACAGAAATGTTAATTGTGGTATAAAAGTTAATTGTTCTATTTTTGTGTAACAAAATACTTTCCCAGAGTGATTGGTAAATTTAAAAAGAGCTTAGCATAGACTAGAGTATTACTTGAATGCAACAACGACCGTCTGGGTGAAAAGAGTCCCATATCTGGCTCTGTAGATCAAGTCGCACTGTAAAAAATGAAGGAAAAGGGAAACAAAATGAACAATTTGTAGAACATGCGTTTAAAGCAGAATCTGGGATATTTCCTTCTTTTCAATTGACCAGTTCTGCCCTCAGTTACTGTTGCGAGGTTGGACAATTTTCCCCTGTGAACCAGCCAGTTTGATGTTAGCTGCATTTATACTACTTCATGAAGTTATCTGCTATCCACCCATGCTAATCTAGAGATCTCAGTTACGTTCTTGTTGATTGACGTTTCAATCACTTCAAGGGAACTGGTTAAAATGAATCTTGTAGTATGGCTAGCTGCTTGATAAGTCTGAATGCTCATAATATAGATAACTTAACATTTGATGGAAACAAAGTTACATTTCCGGGTTAGCTAGCTAGTTAGCGTATGCTACTTGTTCTGTGCCTGGCAATGCAAGCAAGCTAACTACTCAACAAACAAGGCAACACATGTATAATTTCAACTGCCTCCGCATTTCAGGATTCAGCCACAAGTTCCCCCAAGGGTGCACTGTTTAATTTATTTGATCAATTTTAAACAATTCATTTTTAATGTAAACTAATTGTTTGGCACAGCCCTCATAGGCTTCCTTGCATTTGAAATGAGACCACGTCTGGTTAGCGACAGTTGCTATACACCGGAGCTCTGCGACTGGATAGTTAGCTTGCCAATCAATAACTCACATTCTTTACAACTAAATGGTACACAGTTTTTTTCAATTTTACAAATATTCATTGATTCTTGACAAATGTAACTTAAGAATGCCTTTTGAGCTTTCCTTACCATATCTAAAATGTTTATGATACCATAAGCCACAAACTGGCAGCGGATTTGCGCTCTACAGTTTTAGACTTGATTTTGGTCTCAAATGAAGCATATAATCTGGGACCATGGTTAAACCACTTTAAATTGCACTGGGTTTCGGGAAATATGGGCTCATGGTTGGCCATGAAATCATTGAATTTCCAAGGGAAATTATGGAATATCAACAAGTGCCTTGGTCCCACCCAAATTTTGGGACTGGGTTTTTCAAATGCCCCAGTGAGGTGTCAGTAAGGTTGTTATACTCCATTGTTTTGTGTTTGTAAACAAACACGATAACTTCAAAATATGTTCAAACTATCCTGTTGATCTCATGGATTTTCAGTCCATCTGTCGCTCTGTCTTTGAATCAGAAAGTGGTTACATTCCCTAGCCCTATTCATTGGGATGAAACACAAGCTCAGAATTGTCACTTGAACCTTACTACTGATAGTATCAACTATCATCACACAATGTCCATGGTCATACATTAAAGAACAAGCTGTTCAGAGACAAGCCAATGATCACCGCTGGCTTTCTATGACCTACCATTTTAACAATGTTTGCGGCAAGTACTTGAAATTCTTTGCTTAGAGGATTACTCAAAGCTTTTACAAACACTTGTTGTATGGTGACATGTAAAGCCACAAGTGGAGGTGCAGTTGTTCTGGTAGTTGTAGTATGAACAGAAGTTGTTGCAGGAGCACCTGGAATTCAAAAAGAAAAAAGAGTCTGATACTAAAATCTGTAGATACATTTGAACTTGGAAGTTTACATACACCTTAGCCAAATACATTTCAACTCAGTTTTTCACAATTCCTGACATTTAATCCTAGTAACAATTCCTTGTCTTAGGTCAGTTAGGAACACCACATCATTTTAAGAATATGAAATGTCAGAATAATAGTGGAGAGACTGATTTATTGCAGCTTTTATTTCTTTCATCACATTACCAGTGGGTCAGAAGTTTACATACACTCAATTAGTATTCCCTTTAAATTGTTTAACTTCGGTCAAATGTTCTGGGTAGCCTTCCACAACCTTCCCGAAATAAGTTCACAGTATATTCTGGCTCATCCCTCCTGACAGAGCTGGTGTAACTGAGTCAGGTTTGTAGGTCTCCTTGCTCACACACGCTTTTTCAGTTCTGCCCACATATTTTCTAGGATTGAGGTCAGGGCTTTGTGATGGCCACTCCAATACCTTGACTTTGTTGTTCTTAAGCCAGTTTTCACAACTTTGGAAATATGCTTGGGGTCATTATCCATTTGGAAGACCCATTTGCGACCAAGCTTTAACTTCCTGACTGATGTCTTGAGATGTTGCTTCATTATGATGACATCTATTTTGTGAAGTGGACCAGTCCCTCCTGCAGCAAAGCAACCCCACAACATGATGCTGCCACCCCGGTGCTTCACAGTTGGGATGATATACTTCGGCTTGCAAGCATCCCCCTTTTTCCTCCAACCTGAGTGGTATGAAGGCTGCGTGGTCCCATGGTGTTAATACTTGCGTACTATTGTTTGTACAGATGAGCATGATACCTTCAGGCATTTGGAAATTGCTCCCAAGATTAACCATTTTTTTCTGAGGTCTGGCCTGATTTCTTTAGATTTTCCCATGATGTCAAGCAAAGAGGCATTGAGTTTGAAGGTAGGCTTTGAAATACATCCACAGGTACACCTCCAATTGACTAAAATTATGTCAATTAGCCTATAAGCCATGACATAATTTTTTGGAATTTACAAAGCTGATCAAAGGCACAGTCAACTTAGTGTATGTACATTTCTGACCCACTGAATTTGTGTTACAGTGAATTATAAGTGAAATAATCTGTCTATTTACAATTGTTGGAAAAATTACTTGTGTCATGCACAAAGTAGATGTCCTAACCAATTTGCCAAAACTATAGTTTGTTAATTAACAAGACATTTGTGGAGTGGTTGAAAAACGAGTTTTAATGACTCCAACCTAAGTGTATGTAAACTTCCGACTTCAACTTTATGTTGTACTTTTGTGTACTTTTAAAAGTAAATTTTTTAAATATTTGCAGATTGGACAAGATATCACCTACCAACTGTGGTGGATGGAGTGGTTGAGATTCCTGTTGTTGTCGATGCTTCTGTAGTTCCCATTGCATCACTGACAGCAGCTCCAGTTGTTTCTGGGAGTTGTGTTGTAGTCATTGAGATATTAATGGCCGCTATTTCACAGAAAAAACAGAAGCAACTTTATTTGATTAAAACAAGAACCATAACATCACAGACACACATTCCAATATTATGGTTTTATTTCTGTTGGAAATGACAAAATACCACTGATCTGAATCAGCAAACGTCTAATACAGTGAGCTACAAAGGTTTTGGGACAGTGACACATGTTTTGTCTCTGTACTCCAGCACTTTAGGATTTGAATCGTGAATAATGATGAGTGAGAAATGACTGGCCCACCGCCCAAAAATGCTAACCTCATCTTTTATTGTAATGGTGAGAGGTTAGCATGTCCTGGGGGTATGATATTTGTGCGTCTGTAACTTTCTCACTCATCACTATTCATAATTAATTCAGGACTATCCGTAATCATGGTAGCATCCACATTGATGTAGAAGTGTTTAGAAATATATTATATTCTTATTTGCAATAAAAGTGACTCCAGAAATGACACAATTCATTATTTACCATTTTGGCCACAAAATAATCTGAAACATAACCAAAACAAACAGGAAATGCATCCAACAAGTTTGTAGAGTCACAAGCTTGATGTAATCATTGCGATCAAGGAATATGGGACCAAATGCTAAACTTTTGACTACTTAACACACAAAAGTGAATTTGTCCCTAAACAAGATATTTAAAAAAGATTGTGTAGATTTCCTTTTCCTTTTGTATTTTGTGATTTGATAGTGTGTATTATGCATCTATTAAATGTTGCACTGAATGTGACGTTCCATAAGTAAATTAGTCAATTTATTGAGGAGGTTGAGCAGTGGTTGCCATTGTACACGCAATTCCAAAGACTTTCAAAACTATATACAATTTCTGAGAAGTTTAATATATTAAACTTTGGGAATGATAGTTTGTAAACTTGATACACCGACAAATGTAAGTTTTATCATATTAATTGAATATTGAATATTCAATTAAATTGAAATTATATTTTAAAACTGAATGCAATATTCAGTCCCTACGGTATCAAATCATAAGATATAAATTCAAGTTATGAATTCAATGATTCAATTTGTGCATTACAAATTCAATATCTAAATACAAAAAAAAGAAATTGAATTCAAAGACCGTTTCTGTTGGCATTGAAATCACTCTGTACACCCGTGTCTACAATGCTGATTGTTTCCGTCAGGCCTGTCGTGAGTTTTTTTTATGTGTCAGGTAATTCATCCACATTAAATGGTTACATTCTGTGAAATTATGCATCTTAAAAATACTTTTAAACTTAAACTGTATACTTTATACACTGAGTATGTCAAACATTAGGAACCCCCCATGCACTTTTGCCTTCAGAACAGCCTCAATTTGTCCAGGCATGGACTCTACAAGGTGATGGCCAATGTTGAAAAAAACCAACAACATTTAAATAGAGAACGTTTAAATCTAACTATTATATTAAGTGCAGGCCATGTTCCTATTGGTCAGTCACCAGGAACAGCTCATAAGACCAGCCACATTACACAACAAAGGCTCAACATTTCTGACACGACCAGAACTTTGTCGGAGCCTACGGCCGCACTTAGTGATACTTGATCGGCAGATGTAGACCCTGTCATACTGAACGAGCCAAGACATCCAACAATCGTTTACGACCTAAGAATTTACCAAAGACGTGGATATTTTGTCTGGGACAGCAAAGTTGTTGCATAAAATGAACGTTCAGAGTTTTGTGTTGGCTTTAGTGGCAGGGGACGGGGGGCAGGGGGCAGGTGGAATAAATTAATTAAGCATTTCATTTTTTTGTTTATACGTGTGTTTTCCACATTTTGGAGATTATACCCAGAAATTTCAAAAAAGCCACTTACCCATTAGAAGGAGCACTGTTGATGTCATTTGCCTAACATTCATCTTGTGAGCTCTTTCAAAATTTTCACCTAAAGAAACATACAATAAAATGAATGCAGGTAAGTGACAGGAATGTTAAATATGGTAAAAATAAGCATAGAAATATAATGACCACAAACAGTTCCCTCGCCATTTTAGCTACAGGACATTTTTGTATTTCCCAACATCTTTGCTGGAAGTAGTCATTTCTAAGCGACACTGCCACATGTAGAAGAAGATGACAGCGTGTCACACGGCGAGATCCAAAAAACACACATATGTAGGTCTGTAACAGTTTGGGTCTAGAGTATCTTCCCCTTTGCAGAGGGGGATGACCACAGCTACTTTCCAATCTTTAGGGATCTCAGATGATACGAAAGAGAGATTGAACAGACTAGTTATAGAGGTTCCAACCATTGCAGTGGATCATTTTAGAAAGAGATGGTCCCGATTGTCTAGCCCAGCTGATTTGTAGGGGTTCAGATTTTGCAGCTCTTTCAGAACATCATCTATCTGGATTTTGGTGAAGGAGAAGTGGAGGAAGTCTTGGGTAAGTTGCTGTGGGGGTGCAGAGCTGTTGACTGGGGTAGAGGTAGCCAGGTGGAAAGCATGGCCAGCCGTAGAAACATGTTTATTGAAATTCTTGATTATCATAGATTTATCGGTGGTGACTGTGTTTCCTAACCTCAGTGCAGTGGGCAGCTGGGAGGAGGTGTTCTTATTCTCCATGGACTTTACAGTGTCCCAGAACGTTTTGGAGTCTGTGCTACAGGATGCACATTTCTATTTGAAAAAGCTAGCCTTTTCTTACCTAACTTCTTACTTCCCTGAAAAGTTGCATATCGCGGGGGCTATTCAATGCTAATGCAATACGCCACAGGATGTTTTTGTGCTGGTCAAGGGCAGTCAAGTCTGGAGTGAACCAGGGGCTATATCTGTTCTTAGTTCTAAATGTTTTGAATGGGGCATGCTTATTTAAGATGGTGAGGAAAGCACTTTTAAAGAATAACCAGGCATCCTCTACAGACGGAATGAGGTCAATATTCTTCCAGGATACCTGGGCCAGGTCGATTAGAAAAGCCTGCTCGCTGAAGTGTTTTAGGGAGCTTTTGACGGTGATGAGGCGTATGTATGTTTGTGTTGGTATGCGTGTGTTATGTGTGTGTGTGTGTGCGTATGTAGTGTATGTACATGTGTGTGGACTTTGTGTGGAATGTCAATGTGGAATGTCAATGTTGTATGTAAGTGAATATGTATATAGTGTGTATATACAGTATACAAACTTAGAAAAAAGGGTTCCAAAAGTGTTCATCTACTGACCCTATCTTGCGCTGACCCTACGCACAATCACTGGACTACACACCTTTTTTGGTTCCAAGTGCAACTCTTTCGGGTTCCATGTAGAGCCCTCTGGGAAAGGGTTCTACCAGGAACCAAAAATGATTCTTCAAAAGGTTCTCCTATGGCAGTGCTTCTCAATTATTTTCTGTTACCCCCCTAGGAAGAAGTAAACATTTCGCGCCCCCCAACTCTCTGCCGCGACTGTAAATAGTATAATTTATCTATAGCATTGTTTTAAGTACACCTCTGCATAACATTGTATCCTTATTAACATTAAAGAAAACAAAAAAATAAAGAAATATAGATCAACTTACAACAATAACTTTCTTAACATTGTTTTTCAGTCTGTAACAGAAAATACTTAAAGTGCAACAATTTGCCTGAAATTTTAAACTGTAAACATTTTTTGACCATTTGATACTGAAAAAAAATATAATAAATAAATAATAATAAATTCAAATTGATCAGCAACATTAACTCAGGAGCACAATATATGAAACACCTTGACCTATAAAACAAAAATGAATAAAACTATTTGTGCTGATTTAAAAAAAAATCAAAATGAGGAAGTCAGGATTAATGGCTACAATGAGCACGTTTTGCAGAGCACAGCTTTTCGAAGTGGGGTTTGAAGCATGATACTGCAACTCTCAGCTCCTGCTCAATGTTTAGCTGGGACCTGTACTTGGTCTTCAGTGTAGCATCAGCAGAGACGCCAGTCTCGCAAAGATAAGATGTTGCAAAAGGAAGAAGAATGCCCATGGCCCTCTGCCCTAAGAGTGGATACTGCCTCTCTACACTCAGACAGAATTCACTCAGTGTCTGTGATGTGAACCTCAGTCTCAATGTGGAGTCAGACTTCATATCAATGTCAGGTCCTCGTCTGCAGACCTGAAACCAGTTGGAGCTGGTGCATTGAAAGGATCTCTCACCCAGTCATATTGGGAACTGTTTTCATGGAAGTTCTATTTAAAGAATCCCATCAGTGATGAAATATGCTCCTTGATATATGGAATCACTGAGGTGGCATCATAGTCAGTAGTGTCAACAAATTCATGCAGGTTCTCAAACAAATCAGTATTTCCTTCATCAAGTCGCCTGCCCCACATCAAGCTTTTGAGTGAAATAGCTGATCTTGTCTGTGACCTGAGGGAGGTGTTTATCTTTCCCTTGAAGCTGTAGATTTAGTTCATTTAGCTTTCCAAATATGTCACTCAGGTAGGCCAGTTTTGCCAGGAAGTTCTCATCACAAAATGTTTCTGTGAGGTCATACTTGTGCTCCTGCTCCAAAAACATTCTTATCTGCTCTGAGCTCAAACTCAGGACAAGACTTTTCCTCGTGACAGCCACCTTGCTTCACTGTGAAACAGCACAGCTTGATGTTCAGCTCCCATCTCCTCACAGATAGCAGAGAAGACTCTTGTTTTTGGTGGTCTGGTCTTTATAAAATTGACTACACCTACAATGTCAGTCATAACCTTACTTAATTCAGAGGAAAGGTGCCTTGATGCCAATGCTTCTCTGTGTATAACACAGTGTGTCCACTCAGCATTAGGTGAGGCCTTCTTGATGAGTGCCCAAAGTCCTTTTCTCATCCCAGCCATGGTCTGTGCACCATCACTGCAAACACCAATGCAGTTCTCCCACTTTAGCCCATTCTCAGTCAGGAAGCAGTCCAGCATTTAGAATAGCTCTTCAGCTGTGGCTCTGTCTCTGACAAAACAGTAGATCCTCAAACAGGGAGTTTGTCATGTCTAAACGTACATAAGCGATAAACAAACAGTCTTTGTTGCTGTCAGTTGATTTATCGAACTGTAAGGCAAAACGTTTGTCTTTGAGTTTATCTACCAGCTGTTCTTTAAGATCGTTAGCAATGTCATTTATACGTCTGGCGACAGTGTCATTGGACGGAGGCATAGTTTTTATTTTGCAGTACTTGCGTCATCCACCATGACGGAGACCAGGTCTAATCCTGCAGGCAGTATCAGCTCCTCTGCTATGGAGTGTTTTTTTTGTTGCAATTTGCAATTTGGTACGCCACCTTATATGATGCTAACAGTGCTCGCTGGTTTACTGAAGTAGCATTCACAAAGTGGGGCGATTGTTGGCAATATTCGGCATGTTTTCGCTGAAAGAACTCAAGCGGCTTATCAGCGTGATTGGGGTGTAATCTCTAAGTGACGCCTTCATTTATTTGGCTTCATGCTGTCCCGGTCTTTCCTTGTCTCCCACCGTAGTCACAGTGAAGCCAAGCGCTACATACGCTTCGTCATATTTACTCGTCTTAGCTTCCGGGAGATTTACATTTGTCTCATTATCTCCGTCTCTCTCCCCCTTTCTTTTCATCCCTGTTAAATATTTTGCCATGGTGTCTCTTAAGGGTTTGTTATCTGCACTTCATATCTCCTGCTCTTTGCTGTGTGCTCTTGTTCGGTGCAACAAAACCCTAATCCCTGCGGCAAAAAAAAAGCATGTTTTCCCAGGTGGCGCAGTGGTTAAGGGCGCTGTACTGCAGCGCCAGCTGTGCCATCAGAGACTCTGTGTTTGCGCCCAGGCTCTCTCTGTCGCGACCGGGAGGTCTGTGGGGCGACGCACAATTGGCCTAGCGTCGTCCGGGTTAGGGAGGGTTTGGCAGGTAGGAATGTCCTCGTCTCATCGCGCACTAGTGACCAAGGTTGCCAGGTGCACAGTGTTTCCTCCAACACTTTGGTGTGGCTGGCTTCCGGGTTGGATGCGCGCTGTGTAAAGAAGCAGTGCGGCTTGGTTGGGTTGTGTATCGGAGGACGCATTACTTTCAACCTTCGTCTCTCCCGAGCCCGTACGGGAGTTGTAGCGATGAGACAAGATAGTAGCTACTAAAACAATTGGATAGCACGAAATTGGGGAGAAAAAGGGGTAAAATAAAATTATTTTTTAATTATTTTTTTTAAAGCATGTTCCCGGGGTCACACGAGATCCCCCTGGCATCGCTGCGATCCCTCCCAGGGGGGCGTGCCCCACTGTTTGAGAAGGACTGTCCTATGGGGACAGCCAAAGAACCCTTTTAGGTTAGCATTGTTTTTTCAACAACTAATTGACCGACATCAGTTCAATTATTTGAATTCTATTTCGTAAAAAAAAAATGTGGAGGTAATTTGCATTTTCTGCGTGATATAGTAGCAGGGAGTTATAGTTTCCAACAGGCCAATATTCTACATACTGTAGTTTAGCGCAGAAAACATGGTAATTAACTACAATGACCATAATCCATTGTATGCCTGCTTACACTTGTCCAGTCTGTGCAGAGCAGACATGGAGACTGAAAGAAGAGGGAATGCGGGTTCAAGAGGGATCGAAAGCAATTGCCTCACAAGCCTCAAAATACATAATGTAAGTGATTGATAGTTGGTATTCAGCAGACATTAAAGTAGCTCTATAGAGATGAGATGATGACTTGCAATGAAATGATAATGTCATTAAATAAAATACACATTTAATTAAAGTAAAGTCCTGTGAATAAATTATGGTGAATATGTGATAAGCAGTAATGGGCAGTCACTACCATCATGGGACCTTTATTAATTGTTATTTTTTTCAGTGTTACAGCGTTCAACCCACATAATTCATAGTGCATTTAATGTCTAAAAATTATTAATCAAACCCGTAATCGGTTCATAATCACTCAGCACTAGTAACAGGCATTAGCCATGGATTACCATAAATAGCTAATCACTTTCAAGCAATAGAATTAAACAATGCAAAATTAAAACATTTCCAAATTACAGCACTATTCTGCAACAGAAAGCCATGGAAAATGATGTTTATTACCATTTGCAAAACATGTAATGCACACAATTCTGGATGAACTAATTTGGAAACATTTGTTTGGATGTTGAAACACTAATTTTCAACAATGTCAGGGAAAGCAGGAAACCTCCATTGCCTTTAAAACTGCAGTAATCTGAATATAAGCCTACCTCCTAGGTTTAGTACTTAGACATGGACTAGCTAAAGTAAAAATGAAATCATGTTTGAGAAATAAAATGTTAATTGGTTAAATTTAAAAGTGTATTTTAGTCCAAGACTAGGCTTTATCTCTGTCAAGGAACCCGCCTCTAAATGTTCTTACAGAAAACAAGACTAAAGAAAACATTTAGGAAAATATTGTTAAAATGTTTTAGAAATAGATTAATTTACTTACCCAGTGTTATGAACTTAAACATCTTGATATTGTGTGGTGCATGACTCTAAAGAGCTGTCACCTTGACTGTCATCCCTTTTATAAGATGACACCAAAGATAGTGTGACACATGTTAAAGAGAAAAACATGTCAAGTTTGTCCCATGATTCATGCTCAGTAACATGGGGCGGTACTCAGTTTTTCTTACCTCCTCAAACCAGAGAGTAGGGTTGGGCAGGTTTCAAATGAGTTCACAGCCTAGGGGTATGCTGCATTCATAACATCTCGTAAATGTATAAGTGTGAAGGTACAACCAAGAAAAATCAACATGATGACAGATTTTCAGGAGTTAAATGCATCAAGAAAACATTATACAGTACCAGTCAAAAGTTTGAAGACACCCCCCATTAGCTGTAGCAAAAGCAGCAGCTACTCTTCCTGGGGTCCACACAAAACAAGAAACATAATACAGAATAACATACAGAACATCAATAGACAAGAACAGCTCAAGAACATAAAAAAAATGTAAAAGGCACACGTAGCCTACATATCAATGCATGCACACAAACTATCTTGGTCAAATAGGGGAGATGCGTTGTGCCGTGAGGTGTTGCTTCATCTGTTTTTTGAAACCAGGTTTGCTGTTTATTTGAGCAATATGAAATGGAAGGAAGTTCCATACAATAAGGGCTCTATATAATACTGTACGCTTTCTTGAATTTGTTCTGGATTTGGGGACTGTGAAAACAACCCTGGTGGCATGTCTGGTGGGATAAGTGTGTGTGTCAGAGCTGTGTTTTAAATTGACTATGCAAGCAATTTGTGATTTTCAACACATTCATGTTTCTTATAAAAAGAAGTGATGCAGTCAGGCTCTCTTCAACTCTTAGCCAAGAGAGACGGGCATGCATAGTATATATATCAGCCCTCTGATTACAATGAAGAGCAAAATGTGCCGCTCTAATCTGGGCCAGCTGCAGTTTAACTAGGTCTTTCATTGCAGCACTGGACCACACGACTGGACAATAAATCAAGATTAGACAAAACTAGAGCCTGCAGAACTTGCTTTTTGGAGTATGGTCCAGAACTTGCTTTACAACCACTGAATCTATATGTTTGACCAAGACAGTTTACAATCTAAGGTAACGCCAAGTGATTTAGTCTCACCATTCTTTACCAGATTCAGATGAGGTCTAGAATTTAAGGAATGATTTGTACCAAATACAATGCTCTTAGTTTTGGTTTTAGTTTTAGAGATGTTCAGGACCAGTTTATTACTGGCCACCCATTCCAAAACAGACTGCAACTCTTTAAGGGTTTCAGTGACTTCATTAGATGTGGTTGCTGATGTGTATATGGTTGAATCATCACCATACACTGACACACATGCTTTGTTTAATGCAGGTGGCAGGTCATTGGTAACAATAGAAAAGAGTAGAGGGCCTGCCTTGCGCTACACCACACTTTACATGTTTGAGATTAGAGAAGCTTCCATTAAAGAATATGAGCCGAGTTCTATTAGATAGATAGCCCCGAATCCACGATATAGCAGAGGTTGAAAAGCCATAACACATAATGTATGTTTTTTTCAACAACAGCTTATGGTCAATAATATCAAAGGCTGCACAGAAATCTAACAGTACAGCTCCCACAATCTTTTATGGCTTCAGTGTGTTAGTTGCTGTCTATATTTTTGTATATTTATGTGAAGTTCTTCTAGGTAGGTCAACATTGTATATGGAACACTGTAACTGGAAGGCATGGGACAGGGCACATAAAGTATGTTAACATGACACACATATAATTCAATATTAATATTAAGTTGTTCATGGAAATACTCTGAGTTTGGCAATAGTCATGTAGACACATTACTCTGATTATCTTAAAGTCCCACTCCAGCTAAAGGTCGTAAGGTCATCAGCGAAGTAATCTGAGTTTCATGCAGTGTATTTGATCAGCGTATGTGCTATCACGAGCAGCGCAAGCCTTCCTCTTTGGCGTGAGTGAAGCAAGTTCGGTAAAGGTATCTAAGAAATAGTTTTCACATACAAACTTTATATGTCTATACTCAGAATCCCAAAAATTATATGACCGCTGTGATGGAAGGTATATTTTACAGGGATTATCAGAATTTTCTCAAAGTCCCATCAGGTAGCCTGATTATGAGCTGTCCATGGAAACCGGATTGTGAGGGAAATTGTTCTTCTTGGTAAAGCATGTCAATATTTTAATCAAACTATTAGAGATTATTCACAATAATTGTGTTATTAAATGCATGAAAACATACCCATTGCTTGTGGCTGTTGATGTGTGCGTGATGTTGTGTGTTGATGGCTTCCTATGTTTTTGACATCAACTACCCCAGACCTTGTGTCAATGCAAGAATTCAAAAGACTTAAATCTGTCAGCAGCAGGAGAAGAGATTGTTGACTCAAATTACAAATGTATCTCATTTTAAGAATTAATAGAATGTTGTCTAACTGGAAAAGGTGCTTGTCATCCATCAACCTCAGTACAGGTGTGACTTTTAAATGATATTTTAGAATGTGAGCTGTGAATCTAGTTTATGTGGGTAGGCTGGGTCTATCTCGGAACACTCAACTCCATATTGTGGGAGATGAGTCACTGATGTCGTTCCTGATCGGTATTAACCATTCCTCACTGCATCTTGTGAGGGAGATTAACATGAACCAGTTTTGTCTGTTTTGTAACCATCTGTCTGGGTAACCAGGCTGCCTCCCAGGTGTGAGCCAGGTGCCAGCTACAAGCCATTGAATAATATTGCTTAATCTTTCTCCCAAAGTCAAACTAGATTGAGATTTTGAACATGTGGGTAAGACATGTTACATTTTTCAGTCAAAAGTCCTATATTTGGAAATAATTCAGACTTTTTCCACATTTTGTTATGTTGCAGCCTTATTCTAAAATTGATTGAATAGCTTTTTCCCCTCATCAATCTACACACAATACCCCATAATGACAAAGAAAAAAAAGAAAAAATGAAATATCACATTTACATAAGCTTCATAACCTGCACTTAGTAATTTGTTAAAGCACCTTTGGCAGCGATTACAGCCTCGATTCTTCTTGGGTATGACACTACAACCTTGGCACACCTGTATTTGGGGAGTTTCTTACATTCTTCTCTGCAGATCCTCTCAAGCTCTGTCAGGTTGGATGGGGAGTGTCGGTGTACAGCTATTTTCAGGTCTCTCCAGAGATCAGGTTCATGTCCAGGCTCTGGCTGGGCCTCTCAAGAACATTCAGAGACTTGTCCCGAAGCCACTCCTGTGTTGTCTTGAATGTGTGCTTAGGGCCATTGTCCTGCTCAGTCTGAGGTACTGAGCGCTCTGGAGCAGGTTTTCATCAAGGATCTCTCTGGATTTTGCTCTGTTGATCTTTCCCTCGATCCTGACTAGTCTCCCAGTAACTGTTGCTTGTAAAAATTCCCACAGCATGGTGCTGCCACCACCATGCTCCACTGTAGGGTTAGTGTCAGGTTTCCTCCAGACGTGCCGCTTGGCATTCAGACAAAGAGTTCAATCTTGGTTTTATCAGATCCGAGAATCTTTTTTTCTCATGGTCTGAGAGTCCTTTAGGTGCCTTTTGGCAAACTCCAATTTGGCTGTCATGTGCCTTTTAATGAGGAGTGGCTTCCGTCTGGCCACTCTACCATAAAGACCTGATTAGTGGAGTGCTGCAGAGATGGTTGTCCTTCTGGAAGGTTCTCCCATCTCCACAAATGAACTCTGGAGGTCTGTCAGTTGCACGGGATCCACGGGTCCAGGGCCGGCTGTTATCCCAGAATGCAATGGAAGGGAGTCAGCCCGGTGGAGGATGGATGAAGTGAGTTCTGGGCGTACTCCACCCAGGGAAGGAAGGGGGCCCACTCCCCCTGCTGGTTCTAAGAGTGACTCCAAAGGAACCTCCCTAGCTCCTGGTTGGTCCTCTCCACCTCCCCGTTGGACTGAGGCTGGTACATGGATGTGAGGCTGGCCGTGGTCCCCAGATTCTCCAAGAAGGCTCTCCATACCGGCGAAGTGAATTGAGGGCCACAGTCAGAGGCAATGTCCTCCGGAAGGCCGTAGTGCCGGATAACCTACCGGAACAGTGCCTTAGCGACCTGGAGGGTGGTAGGGAGACCAGAGAGAGGAATAAAATGGCAGGATTTAAAGAATATGTCCACAACAATCATAATAGTGTTGAAACTAACTATAAAGCAGCATTCCCCAAGAGATGATGGCTTTCCTTTCAGCAGAAATAAATTCATGAACTTCTTTGAGGGAAAGATCGCAATTGTAAATGAGAACTTGTTCTCAACTTGCCTACCTGGTTAAATAAAGGTGAAATAAAATAAATAAATAAAAAGATCATGACCATTAGAAAGCAAATGACGGACTCCTCTTTAAATCTGCGTATTCCTCCAAAGCTCAGTTGTCCTGAGTCTGCACAACTCTGCTAGGACCTAGGGTCAAGGGAGACACTCAGTTGTTTTAGGACTATATCTCTTGACACAATTATGAAAATAATCATTGCTTCTAAACCTTCAAGCTGCATACTGGACCCTATTCCAACTAAACTACTGAAAGAGCTGCTTCCTGTGCTTGGCCCTCCTATGTTGAACATTATAAACGGCTCTCTATCCACCGGATGTGTACCAAACTCACTAAAAGTGTCAGTTATAAAGCCTCTCTTGAAAAAGCCAAACCTTGACCCAGAAAATATAAAAAACTTATCGGCCTATATCGAATCTTCCATTCCTCTCAATTCTTTTTGAAAAAGCTGTTGTCCAGCAACTCACTGACTTCCTGAAGACAAACAATGTATACGAAATGCTTCAGTCTGGTTTTAGACCCCATCATAGCACTGAGACTGCACTTGTGAAGGTGGTAAATTACCTTTTAATGACGTCAGACCGAGGCTCTGCATCTGTCCTCGTGCTCCTAGACCTTAGTGCTGCTTTTGATACCATCGATCACCACATTCTTTTGGAGAGATTGGAAACCCAAGTTGGTCTACACGGACAAGTTATGGCCTGGTTTATATCTTATCTGTCAGAAAGATATCAGTTTGTCTCTGTGAATGGTTTGTCCTCTGACAAATCAATTGTAAATTTCGGTGTTCCTCAAGGTTCGGTTTTAGGACTACTATTGTTTTCACTATATATTTTACCTCTTGGTGATGTCATTCGGAAACATAATGTTAATTTTCACTGCTATGCAGATGACACACAGCTGTGCATTTCGATGAAACATTGTGAAGCCCCAAAATTGCCCTCCCTGGAAGCCTGTGTTTCAGACATAAGGAAGTGGATGGCTGCAAACGTTCTACTTTTAAACTCGGACAAAACAGAGATGCTTGTTCTAGGTCCCAAGAAACAAAGAGATCTTCTGTTGAATCTGACAATTAATCTTGATGGTTGTACAGTCGTCTCAAATAAAGCTGTGAAGGACCTCAGCGTTACTCTGGACCCTGATCTCTCTTTTGACGAACATATCAAGACTGTTTCAAGGACAGCTTTTTCCCATCTACGTAACATTGCAAAAATCAGAAACTTTCTGTCCAAAAATGAAACAGAATAATTAATCCATGCTTTTGTTACTTCTAGGTTAGACTACTGCAATGCTATTTTTTCTGGCTACCAGGATAAAGCACTAAATAAACTTCAGTTAGTGCTAAATATGGCTGCTAGAATCCTGACTAGAACCCAAACATTTGATCATATTACTCCAGTGCTAGCCTCCTTACACTGGCTTCCTGTTAAGGCAAGGGCTGAATCCAAGGTTTTACTGCTAACCTACAAAGCATTACATGGGCTTTCTCCTACCTATCTTTCCGATTCCGTCCTGTCGTACATACCTACACGTATGCTACGGTCACAAGACGCAGGCCTCCTAATTGTCCCTAGAATTTCTAAGCAAACAGCTTACAGGAAGGGCTTTCTCCTATAGAGCTCCATTTTTATGGAATGGTCTGCCTACCCATGTGAGAGACGCAGACTCGGTCTCAACCTTTAAGTCTTTATTGAAGACTCATCTCTTCAGTAGGTCCGATGATTGAGTGTAGTCTGGCCCAGGAGTGTGAAGGTGAACGGAAAGGCACTGGAGCAATGAACCGCCCTTACTGTCTCTGCCTGGCCGGTTCCCCTCTCTCCACTGGGATTCTCTGCCTCTAACCCTATTACAGGGGCTGAGTCACTGGCTTACTGGTGCTCTTCCATGCCGTCCCTAGGAGGGGTGCATCACTTGAGTGGGTTGAGTCACTAATGTGGTCTTCCTGTCTTGGTTGGTGCCCCCCCTTGGGTTGTGCCTTGATGGAGATCTTTGTGGGCTATTTTCGACCTTGTCTCAGGATGGTAAGTTGGTGGTTGAAGATATCCCTCTAGTGGTGTGGGGGCTGTGCTTTGGCAAAGTGGGTGGGGTTATATCCTCCCTATTTGGCCATGTCCGGGGGTATCATTGGATGGGGCCACAGTTTCTCCTGACCCCTCCCGTCTCAGCCTCCAGTATTTATGCTGCAGTAGTTTGTGTGTCGGGGGGCTAGGTTCAGTCTGGAGTATTTCTCCTGTCTTTTCCGGTGTCCTGTGTGAATTTAA
The DNA here is from genome assembly GCF_034236695.1 of Oncorhynchus nerka. Taxonomy (NCBI): domain Eukaryota; kingdom Metazoa; phylum Chordata; class Actinopteri; order Salmoniformes; family Salmonidae; genus Oncorhynchus; species Oncorhynchus nerka. The sequence continues at coordinate 59,579 of NW_027040017.1, forward strand.
GTATTCTTTATTTTTCTCTCTCGGAGGACCTGAGCCCTAGGACCATGCCTCAGGACTACCTGGCATGAGGACTCCTTGTTGTCCACAGTCCACCTGGCCGTGCTGCTGCCCCAGTTTCAACTGTTCTGCCTGCGGCTATGGAACCCTGACCCGTTCACTGTGATTACTATTATTTGACCATGCTGGTCATTTATGAACATTTGAACATCTTGGGCATGTTCTGTTATAATCTCCACCTGGCACAGCCAGAAGAGGACTGGCCACCCCTCATAGCCTGGTTCCCCTCTAGGTTTCTTCCTAGGTTTTGGCCTTTCTAGGGAGTTTTTCCTAGCCACCATGCTTCTACACCTGCATTGCTTGCTTTTTGTGGTTTTAGGCTGGGTTTCTGTACAGCACTTTGATATATCAGCTGATGTAAGAAGGGCTATATAAATACATTTGATTTGAAACCATCAGATGGAGGGAGATCAGTCACGAAATCTATGGATAGATAGTACCAAGGCATCTGAGTCCTGGGATGGGGAAGGAGTTTCCCTGCTGGAGCGTGCCACAGATATTTTCTTTCGGCACATGCGGAGCAGGAGTTTACACAGTGGGTGACGTCCTGAACCAAGGTGGGCCACCAGTAGATTAAATACTGCAGGTGATACCTGCGTGTCCGGCATTGAGGGATATGTGTGCCTAGGTCAACAGTCAGTCTCCTAACCCCGCAGGGACGTGGATGCTCCAGAGCCTGGTGGATGTCCACATTTACGTCCCCAAACTAGAGACCAACGATACGGGAGAACGGAATGATGGGCTGGAGGGCACTTACAGGACTCTCAACCGCCAATTAACCTAGAAAGGGTGTGGCGGAAAACAATGATGGTAGAATACTCATGCATACCTTGGGAGACGGGTGATCACGGGGCAGCCTCTCCTGCCCCAGTGCATCCCGAGTTGGTATGCACCATAAACTTCTGAAGCTGGTGCCCCTCCTGGCCGCAAAAGAGACACAGCCACAGCTGCCTCTGGCTGGGGCAAAACACGGAGAGGTGTGTGGCCCCTACCTCCTTAGGTTTAGGCTCTGTCTCAGGACGGCAAAAGAAGAAGGGCGAGGAGAGAGTGAGCTGCCGGTGCACCCAAAGAATGTTGTCCATACGGATGGCCATTGCGATAAGGGCATCCAAGGAAAGATTGTCATCCTGGCACGCCAACACTGTCTTGACCTCCTTGCGTAGTCCTCTTTGGAATAGGGTGTAGAGTGCCGGTTCATTCCATCTGCTGGAGGCTGCCATGGTCCGGACGGTGACAGCATAATCAGCAGCGGACTGGTTGGAATAGTTTCTCACCTCCCTCTCTGCCCTCAGGTGGATGGTCGAAGACCACCCTGAACAGAGCGATGAACCTCTCGTAGGAACACAGCTTTTCCTCGCCTCTCTCCCAGACGGCTGTAGTTCACTTCAAAGCCCACCCGGTCAGCAGGGAAATGACTGTGGCAACCTTGGGCCTCTTGTGGTGGGGGCTCCCGTCTGATGGGTGAAATAGACGGACCACTGGAGTAGGAAGCCACAACATTTGGATGGAGTCCTGTCATACTTTTCTGGGAGGGACAGTCAGGTAGGTTGGGGGTCTGGCTGGCTGGCTGAGACGTCTCGTGGTACGAAGCCCTGTGCTTGTTGGAGGTGAAACCTCTCAGGTGGCATCGATGCGTGGAGGACACGGAGGACCTCATCCATAGCTGCACTCAGTTGCAACAGCTGATCATGATATTGGTGTCGTAGGTATCCCTTTTCACTGAACATCTGTGAGATGTCTATCTTCTGCTGCTTCCATAATTATTGAGGCAGTATTTTGTAACGTATGCGCTTTGAGGCAGCTTTACTTTGTTCCTGTTAATTAACAGGAACAAAGCAGAAACAAAAAAGGAGAAGCGTACTGAACATGAACAAAACCAATGCTTCCTGATGACTTAGGCTACAGAGGGTTAAATGCAAGGAAAGGAATCAAGGTGATTATGAAGTCCAGGTGTACATAATGATGGGGAGCAGGTGCGCGTAATGATGGGGAGCAGTTGCGTGTAATGATGGTGCCTGGACCAGTGGTTAGTACCCCAGCGACATCGAGCGTTGGAGAGGAGGAGCAGGAGTAGGCGTGACTATAATGTGGAACATATAAATACCATCAAAGCCTACCTTACAGCTTACAACAAGGAACGCCTTGAGAAACAGCTGTGAAAACCAACTTGGAAATATTTAAGATTTTAATACATCTCCTTTGATATTTTCTTTTGGTACATTTGTAACATTAATTTATTTTCACAGATTTTTGTAGTACATTCACATGGCAATCCTAGACTAAAGTACGGAAATCTGGCAGCCAGTCTTGGAAGGGGAGCTTGAAGAGGGAGACTGCAAAGTCCGGCACTGCTGCTCTCTTTGTCCTGAGTGTTTGGAGTGCTAGTATTTTTTTGTTAATTTGTGTATCTCACATATTATGTACCCAGGAGCTGTAGATGTATTGAAAAGTTGCAGGGTGGTTAGAAATGGAGGACATCAGGTGAATCCACATTTGGGTGTTGGGAAGAACTTCTAGGTCCTGGATAACTGGAGCAGAGTTAAAGGGAACATACTCTGAGACAGAGACGTAAACAAGCAAACACACAGGTTACACATTACTGTGAGAAAATGTAATGGATTAGTGCAGTGTTATAAATGGGAGATATGTACTTTACAACAGCTTTGGAAGGTATAGCCTACATCCTCCGTCTCAGAGCACAGGGAATCAGACTGATCCGAACTCACTGGCTTTGGTGAATGGGATACGTCCTGGGGGTTTCGGACAATCCTAAAGTCATAAAGTCATTTGGAGAGGTATATTGAAGAAGTAAATGTCTATAAGCTCAGCATAACTACCATTTTCTTGCTTTCTCAAATGTCAACCAAAGCTTAACACACTTTGTCTATTGGGCTTCACCGAAGTGTAGGGCGTCAGGGCTTTCAGTGGTCGACCGTCCAAATGCTCCAACTGGAGTTGATTGTTGCCTTCCACCAAGGTAAACCCTTTGACTTTTTCCACATTGTGTTACTTTACAGCCTTATTCAAAATTTGGTAAACATAATTCCCCTCATCAATCTACGCACAATACCCCATGATGACAAAGCAAAGACAGGTTATTAGAATACAAAAATATCTTATTTACATAAGTATTCAGACCCTTTGCTATGAGACTCGAAATTGAGCTCAGGTGCATCTTGTTTCCTTTGATCATCCTTGACACGTTTCTACAACTTGATTGGAGTCCACTATTGGTAAATTCAATAGATTGGACATGATATGGAAAGACACACACCTGTCTATATAAGGTCCCAAGGTTGACAGTGCATGTCAGAGCAAAAACCAAGTGATCAGGTCAAAGGAATTGTCCGTAGAGCTCCGAGACAGGTTTGTGTTGAGGCACAGATCTGGGGAAGGGTACCATAAATGTCTGCAGCATTGAAGGTCCCCAAGAACACGGTGGCCTTCATCATTCTTAATTGTAAGAGGTTTGGAACCACCAAGACTATTCCTAGAGCTACATGTCTGGCCAAACTGAGCAATTGAGGGAGAAGGGTCTTGGTCAGGGAGGTGACCAAGAACCTGATGGTCACTCTGACAGAGCTGCAGAGTTCCTCTGTGGATAAGTGAGATCCATTCAGGAGGAAAACGATCTCTGCAGCACTCTACCAATCAAGGCTTTATGGTAGAGGGAACGGAAGCCACTCCTCCTTTTGCAAAAGGCAGCTAAAGGACTCTCAGACCATGAGAAAAAAGATTCTCTGGTCCGATGAAACCAATATTGAACTCCTTAGCCTGACTGCCTACTGTCACGTCTGGAGGAATCCTGGCACCATCCCTTAGGCGACGCATAATGGGGGCAGCATCATGCTGTGGGGATGTTTTTCAGCGGCAGGTACTGGGAGACTAGTTAGGATCGAGGGAAAGATGAATGGAGCAAATTACAGAGAGATCCTTGATGAAAACCTGCTCCAGAGCGCTCAGTACCTCTCTGACTGGGGCGAAGGTTCACCCTCCAACAGGATAACTACCCTAAGCATACAGCTAACACAGCACAGGAGTGGCTTTGGGACAAGTCTCTGAATGTACTTGAGTGGCTCAGCCAGAGCTCGGACTTGAACCCGATCAAATGTCTCTGGAGAGACCTGAACATAGCTGTGCAGCGACGCTCCCCATCCAATTTGACAGAGCTTGACATGCAAGAAACTCCCAAAATACAGATGTGCCAAGCTTGTAGCATCATACCCAAGAAGACTCAAGGCTGTAATCGCTGCCAAAGGTGCTTCAACAAAGTCTTGAGTAAACGGTCTAAATACTTTTTTTTTATAAACATTTCTAAATAACAGTTTTCGCTTTGACATTATGGGGTATTGTGTGTAGATGATTTGATGATATTTTTAAAATCAATTTTAGCATAATGCTGTAATGTAACACAAATGTGGAAAAGGTCAAGGTTTCTGAATACTTTTTAAATGCATTTCTTCCATATTTCTTGGAGGGCCAGAAAATAATCAGTACGTTTGACAAAAAAAATAGCAATAGACAAACAACACTAAGTCAATCACAAATTTGACAGACTATATGGAGTAATTTGGTATACAAATGCATTGCTTACTTCAGTCAACAGCTGCAGCTCCCTTCCATACTCGGTGGAGGCCTGGACGCTGCTGTTGTGTGCAAAGAGTTCTCCCACCGTTCCTGATGCACATTAAGTGACTTGCCCATGGTAGTCTTGAGGGTCTGGTTGGTCCATTCACCAAACCTGGAGGAGGGGTAGGAAAGCGATATCTATTGACAATGTAAGATATTGCATTATGTCTGATTACGTACCATGGAAAAGCAAAAACGAATTGTAAGAAATGAATAAAACAAACCATTGGACCGAATATAACCTACACCATCTGTACATTGTTCAACTCAAGATGACCTCAGGATAACTGTGAGTGTTGAAGATGTCCATCATCGCCTTGCAGGTGTCCTAGCCAGTGTCATTCTTGAAGGGTATTATACAAAACGAAAAACAAAGCACCCTTTTTAATGAGTTATGAGTTAAGCACAGTCTTTTTCTTGACTGACCTTAATGGGTATTGCCTCCACCCACTTTGTAAAGTGATCGGTCGCCGTCAGACACCAGCTGTTGCCATTCCTGGATTTCGTGAAGGGTCCGATGAGGTCCACCTGTAACATTTCAAGTGTTAGAGAGAAGATTACTTTATTCTTACCGGTATCTTTGTCATACAGTATGCAGCTTTTCACATTTGGAACTCTTCGAACATGCAAAATAGTATGCAGCATCATCTGGATAGGTATGCAACAATAGTTCAACATTCACCTTCTGCTACCATTTCTGTCAAGCTGTCTACGCATACAGTTTGAAGCATACATTCGATAAATCCAATGTATGCAACACCCCGAACACGCTGCAAGGCAAACACAGCGTTTCATTGGAAATTATTATAATTCTGGTATACCAAAATGCAATTATGCTGTCAGTGTGATCGAAGCGTAAGGATACTGATGCACAAACACCTTCTATAACACTGAACTCTGCTGTGGTCAAATAAAGCAACCATTACAAAACAACTTATCAAGGCAAAATTTGAATTCTGACACTTAACTCATGTGCCATGGTGAAACAACTTTGATGGGCTTCAACTCCGGCGCCACAGTCTTCTCCCTCTCAAACTTCTGGCAGGCTAGACACGGTACAGACCTTTAAGCAAAAAGTGACAAATTGAAACATTGTGTTCTCTCTGATATTACATTAATTGAAATATTAATACTTTTAAGATATAAAAGAATGTGATTGATAAACAAAAGGTTATTTTACTTGCCCATCTGTCCACCTCCATTTAGGAAATCACTCCGAAATGGCCAGCATGCATCTCGGTCAGCATGGCCTCCTTCTCTTCCTTAGTAAAAAGCACCCTCCCATATTTAGGTAGCCTGTTTTGTGTTGGGTTTTGTGGGTGATTGTTCCTGCCTCTGTGTTTGCACCAGATAGGACTGTACTTCCGGCGCCGACAGAGATGGCCGCCTCGCTTCGCGTTCCTAGGAAACTATGCAGTTTTTTGTTTTTTTACGTGTTATTTCTTACATTAGTACCCCAGGTCATCTTAGGTTTCATTACATACAGTCGAGAAGAACTACTGAATATAAGATCAGCGTCAACTCACCATCAGTATGACCAAGAATATGTTTTTCGCGACGCGGATCCTGTGTTCTGCATTTCAAACAGGACAACGGTATGGATCCCAGGCAGCGACCCAATAAAACAACTCCGAAAGAGAGGGAAACGAGGCGGTCTTCTGGTCAGACTCCGGAGACGGGCACACCGTGCACCACTCCCTAGCATTCTTCTTGCCAATGTCCAGTCTCTTGACAACAAGGTTGATGAAATCCGAGCAAGGGTAGCATTCCAGAGGGACATCAGAGACTGTAACGTTCTTTGCTTCACGGAAACATGGCTCACTGGAGAGACGCTATCCGAGGCGGTGCAGCCAACGGGTTTCTCCACGCATCGCGCCGACAGAAACAAACATCTTTCTGGTAAGAAGAGGGGCGGGGGCGTATGCCTTATGGCGAACGAGACATGGTGTGATGAAAGAAACATACAGGAACTCAAATCCTTCTGTTCACCTGATTTAGAATTCCTCACAATCAAATGTAGACCGCATTATCTACCAAGAGAATTCTCTTCGATTATAATCACAGCCGTATATATCCCCCCCCCAAGCAGACACATCGATGGCTCTGAACTAACTTTATTTAACTCTTTGCAAACTGGAAACCATTTATCCGGAGGCTGCATTCATTGTAGCTGGGGATTTTAACAAGGCTAATCTGAAAACAAGACTCCCTAAATTTTATCAGCATATCGATTGCGCAACCAGGGGTGGAAAAACCTTGGATCATTGTTACTCTAACTTCCGCGACGCATATAAGGCCCTGCCCCGCCCCCCTTTCGGAAAAGCTGACCACGACTCCATTTTGTTGATCTCTGCCTACAGGCAGAAACTAAAACAAGAGGCTCCCACGCTGAGGTCTGTCCAATGCTGGTCCGACCAAGCTGACTCCACACTCCAAGACGGCTTCCATCACGTGGACTGGGATATGTTTCGTATTGCGTCAGATAACAATATTGACGAATACGCTGATTCGGTGTGCGAGTTCATTAGAACGTGCGTTGAAGATGTCGTTCCCATAGCAACGATTAAAACATTCCCTAACCAGAAACCGTGGATTGATGGCAACATTCGCGGGGAACTGAAAGCGCGAACCACTGCTTTTAATCAGGGCAAGGTGTCTGGTAACATGACCGAATACAAACAGTGCAGCTATTCCCTCCGCAAGGCTATCAAACAAGCTAAGCGTCAGTACAGAGACAAAGTAGAATCTCAATTCAACGGCTCAGACACAAGAGGCATGTGGCAGGGTCTACAGTCAATCACGGACTACAAGAAGAAATCCAGCCCAGTCACGGACCAGGATGTCTTGCTCCCAGGCAGACTAAATAACTTTTTTGCCCGCTTTGAGGACAATACAGTGCCACTGACACGGCCTGCAACGAAAACATGCGGTCTCTCCTTCACTGCAGCCGAGGTGAGTACGACATTTAAACGTGTTAACCCTCGCAAGGCTGCAGGCCCAGACGGCATCCCCAGCCGCGCCCTCAGAGCATGCGCAGACCAGCTGGCCAGTGTGTTTACGGACATATTCAATCAATCCCTATACCAGTCTGCTGTTCCCACATGCTTCAAGAGGGCCACCATTGTTCCTGTTCCCAAGAAAGCTAAGGTAACTGAGCTAAACGACTACCGCCCCATAGCACTCACTTCCGTCATCATGAAGTGCTTTGAGAGACTAGTCAAGGACCATATCTCCTCCACCCTACCTGACACCCTTGACCCACTCCAATTTGCTTACCGCCCAAATAGGTCCACAGACGATGCAATCTCAACCACACTGCACACTGCCCTAATCCATCTGGACAAGAGGAATACCTATGTGAGAATGCTGTTCATCGACTACAGCTCGGCATTCAACACCATAGTACCCTCCAAGCTCGTCATCAAGCTCGAGACCCTGGGTCTCGACCCCGCCCTGTGCAACTGGGTACTGGACTTCCTGACGGGCCGCCCCCAGGTGGTGAGGGTAAGCAACAACATCTCCTCCCCGATGATCCTCAACACTGGGGCCCCACAAGGGTGCGTTCTGAGCCCTCTCCTGTACTCCCTGTTCACCCACGACTGCGTGGCCACGCACGCCTCCAACTCAATCATCAAGTTTGCGGACGACACAACAGTGGTAGGCTTGATTACCAACAACGACGAGACGGCCTACAGGGAGGAGGTGAGGGCCCTCGGAGTGTGGTGTCAGGAAAATAACCTCACACTCAACGTCAACAAAACTAAGGAGATGATTGTGGACTTCAGGAAACAGCAGAGGGAACACCCCCCTATCCACATTGATGGAACAGTAGTGGAGAGGGTAGCAAGTTTTAAGTTCCTCGGCATACACATCACAGACAAACTGAACTGGTCCACTCACACAGACAGCATCGTGAAGAAGGCGCAGCATCGCCTCTTCAACCTCAGGAGGCTGAAGAAATTCGGCTTGTCACCAAAAGCACTCACAAACTTCTACAGATGCACAATCGAGAGCATCCTGGCGGGCTGTATCACCGCCTGGTACGGCAACTGCTCCGCCCTCAACCGTAAGGCTCTCCAGAGGGTAGTGAGGTCTGCACAACGCATCACCGGGGGCAAACTACCTGCCCTCCAGGACACCTACACCACCCGATGTTACAGGAAGGCCATAAAGATCATCAAGGACATCAACCACCCGAGCCACTGCCTGTTCACCCCGCTATCATCCAGAAGGCGAGGTCAGTACAGGTGCATCAAAGCTGGGACCGAGAGACTGAAAAACAGCTTCTATCTCAAGGCCATCAGACTGTTAAACAGCCACCACTAACATTGAGTGGCTGCTGCCAACACACTGCCACTGACACTGACTCAACTCCAGCCACTTTAATAATGGGAATTGAAGGGAAATGATGTAAATATATCACTAGCCACTTTAAACAATGCTACCTTATATAATGTTACTTACCCTACATTATTCATCTCATATGCATACGTATATACTGTACCCTATATCATCGACTGCATCCTTATGTAATACATGTATCACTAGCCACTTTAACTATGCCACTTTGTTTACATACTCATCTCGATACCATCTACTGTATCTTGCCTATGCTGCTCTGTACCATCACTCATTCATATATCCTTATGTACATATTCCTTATCCCCTTACACTGTGTATAAGACAGTAGTTTTGGAATTGTTAGTTAGATTACTTGTTGGTTATTACTGCATTGTCGGAACTAGAAGCACAAGCATTTCGCTACACTCGCATTAACATCTGCTAACCATGTGTATGTGACCAATACAATTTGATTTGATTTGATTGATTTGATTTTGGTTTTTCACATTTCTTGGTTTTGTTAGTCTATTCATGTAGTTTCTTTATTAAAGAACCATGAATAATAACCACGCTGCATATTGGTCCGCCTCTCCTTCGACACAAGAAAACCGTTACACCTCCTGTGTCGCTGGCCATCCTTTCCCCGTAGGTACATGTGATTGCCTAACAAATTGGAAGAGATGAGTTGTTTAAATAGTCAAGTCTAAGTACACTTGCACTGCTGTCTTTCTCTCTGTATCTCTCTCTCCATCTGTCTGTCTTCCACTCTCTTCCCACCTGTCTCTATTCCTCTCTCACTTTGATCCTTTCTTTCTCACTTCATTCCTCTCTCTCCCCCCTTCTCTCAAACGCCCTTTCCTGTCTTTGCTCGAAATTACAATAATTGCATACACCTATCCATATGATTGATCAGGTTTAACTTCTAGCTAGATACCTCAATATGACAGACATATAACTATATCAGGGGAGGCTGCTGAGTGGGGAACAGCTCATAATAATGGCTGGAATGGAGTTGATGGAATGGTATTAACCACAACATGTGTTTGATACCATTCTATTGACTCCATTCAAGACATTATTATGAGCCATCCTCCCCTCAGCAGCCTCTACTGAACTATACAGTTGAAGTTAGAATTTGACATACACTTTAGCCAAATACATTTACACTCCGTTTTTCACAATTCCTGACAATTAATCCTAGTTGAAATTCCCTGTTTTGTCAGTTAGGATCACCACTTTATTTTAAGAATGTGAAATGTCAGAATAATAGTAGAGAGAATGATTTATTTCAGCTTTTATTTCTTTCACCACATTCCCAGTGGGTCAGAAGTTTATATTCACTAAATTAGTATTTGGAAACACTGCCTTTAAATTGTTTAACTTGGGTCAAATGTTTTGGGTATCCTTCCACATTCTTCCCACAATAAGTTGGGTGAAATTTGGCCCATTCCTCCTGACAGAGCTGGTTGAACTGAGTCAGGTGTGCAGGCCTCCTTGCTCGCACATGCTTTTTCTGTTCGTCCCACAAACTTTCTATGGGATTAAGGTCAGGGATTTGTGATGACCACTCCAATACCTTGACTGTGTTGTCCTTATGTCATTTTGCCACAACTTTGGAAGCATGCTTGAGTCACTGTCCATTTGGAAGACCCATTTGTGACCAAGCTTTAACTTCTTGACTGATGTCTTGAGATGTTGCTACAATATATCCATTCCTTTCTCATGATGCCATCTATTTTGTGAAGTGCGCAAGTCCCTCCTGCAGCAAAGCACCCCCACAACACGATGCTGCCACCCCCATGCTTCGCGGTTGGGATGGTGCTCTTAGGTTTGCAAGCCTCCCCCTTTTTCCTCCAAACATAACTGTCACGACTTCTACAGAAGTCTATGCCTCTTCTTGTTCGGGCGGCGGTCGGCATTGGCGGTCTTCTAACCATCATCGATCTACTTTCATTTTCCATTTGTTTTGTCTTGTCTTCCCACACACCTGGTTTCAATTCCATCATTACATGTTGTGTATTTAACCCTATGTTCCCCCCATGTCCTTGTCCGGAATTGTTTATTGTAAGTGCTTGTGCACGTATGCTGGTGTGTGACGGGTTTTGTTAGCCATTGAGGTTTCTATTTTACGGTGGTTTTTATTATTAACCTCTTGAGACGAGCAATCCCGTATCCGGGAGCGTAATCATAGCCTCAAATGCATTAGCATAACGCAGTGGACATAAATACCCCTAGAAACTTTTCCTATTCATGAAAATCTCAATTGAAATGAAATAAATATATTCAAACACAAGTTTAGCCTTTTGTTAACAACACTGTCATCTCAGATTTTCAAAATATGCGTTACAGCCAACGCTAGACAAGCATTTGTGTAAGTTTATCACGAAAATAAGAAAAGCAACCAAATTAAATCATTTACCTTTGAAGAACTTCAGATGCTTTCACTCAGGAGACTCCCAGTTAGATAGCAAATGTTCCTTTTTTCCAAAAATATTACTTTTGTAGGCGAAATAGCTTCCGTTTCTTCATCATGCTTGGCAGAGAAATCGACCGGAAAATGCTAGACGCCTGGCAAATCCTTTTTAACCCTTGTCATCAGTGCTCATCGGCCATTAGACATTAACATTTTACACAAGTTGGAAATCGCAAATTCAATAATGAGTGGTTTGGAAGGAATCATTGGATAACTGCAAGCATTGCAAAGCAATCATTAGCCTGCTATGAATTGGAGCGGCTGTGTGGTCCCAAGTCTAAGATTAAGCGTCTCTTTTCCTAGTTTAAAATTATAAACATTCAACATTAGCCGTGCTGTCAATGAAGCATGATTTGTGCCGTTCTCAAAACAACTTAACTCTGAACTGCAAAATCTTACTTCAGTGAGTCCAAGACAACTGGGAACATGGGGGAAAAACAAGCTACTACTTGGAAAACTTTCATCCAACTCGGAATTGTAAATCGGAAACTCAGGCCTCTTTCGAACTGATAATCCCTGACTTCTCGGGCTCGGGGTACCTAAGACCTGAAAATCACTGACATTATCATGACTCAACCCTTTTTCCCCCCAGTAGTCTTGAAAGCACCGTACATCCAGAGAATGCCAGAGAATCCCAGCCCAGTCACGGACCAGGATGTCTTGCTCCCAGGCAGACTAAATCACTTTTTTGCCCGCTTTGAGGACAATACAGTGCCACTGACACGGCCTGCAACGAAAACATGCAGTCTCTCCTTCACTGCAGCCGAGGTGAGTAAGACATTTAAACGTGTTAACCCTCGCAAGGCTGCAGGCCCAGACGGCATCCCCAGCCGCGCCCTCAGAGCATGCGCAGACCAGCTGGCCGGTGTGTTTACGGACATATTCAATCAATCCCTATACCAGTCTGCTGTTCCCACATGCTTCAAGAGGGCCACCATTGTTCCTGTTCCCAAGAAAGCTAAGGTAACTGAGCTAAACGACTACCGCCCCGTAGCACTCACTTCCGTCATCATGAAGTGCTTTGAGAGACTAGTCAAGGACCATATCACCTCCACCCTACCTGACACCCTAGACCCACTCCAATTTGCTTACCGCCCAAATAGGTCCACAGACGATGCAATCTCAACCACACTGCACACTGCCCTAACCCACCTGGACAAGAGGAATACCTATGTGAGAATGCTGTTCATCGACTACAGCTCGGCATTCAATACCATAGTACCCTCCAAGCTCGTCATCAAGCTCGAGACCCTGGGTCTCGACCCCGCCCCTGTGCAACTGGGTACTGGACTTCCTGACGGGCCGCCCACAGGTGGTGAGGGTAGGCAACAACATCTCCTCCCCGCTGATCCTCAACACGGGGGCCCCACAAGGGTGCGTTCTGAGCCCTCTCCTGTACTCCCTGTTCACCCACGACTGCGTGGCCATGCACGCCTCCAACTCAATCATCAAGTTTGCGGACGACACAACAGTGGTAGGCTTGATTACCAACAACGACGAGACGGCCTACAGGGAGGAGGTGAGGGCCCTCGGAGTGTGGTGTCAGGAAAATAACCTCACACTCAACGTCAACAAAACTAAGGAGATGATTGTGGACTTCAGGAAACAGCAGAGGGAACACCCCTATCCACATCGATGGATCAGTAGTGGAGAGGGTAGCAAGTTTTAAGTTCCTCGGCATACACATCACAGACAAACTGAATTGGTCCACTCACACTGACAGCGTCGTGAAGAAGGCGCAGCAGCGCCTCTTCAACCTCAGGAGGCTGAAGAAATTCGGCTTGTCACCAAAAGCACTCACAAACTTCTACAGATGCACAATCGAGAGCATCCTGGCGGGTTGTATCACCGCCTGGTACGGCAACTGCTCCGCCCTCAACCGTAAGGCTCTCCAGAGGGTAGTGAGGTCTGCACAACGCATCACCGGGGCAAACTACCTGCCCTCCAGGACACCTACACCACCCGATGTTACAGGAAGGCCATAAAGATCATCAAGGACATCAACCACCCAAACCACTGCCTGTTCACCCCGCTATCATCCAGAAGGCGAGGTCAGTACAGGTGCATCAAAGCTGGGACCGAGAGACTGAAAAACAGCTTCTATCTCAAGGCCATCAGACTGTTAAACAGCAATCACTAACATTGAGTGGCTGCTGCCAACACACTGTCATTGACACTGACCCAACTCCAGCCACTTTAATAATGGGAATTGATGGGAAATGATGTAAATATATCACTAGCCACTTTAAACAATGCTACCTTATATAATGTTACTTACCCTACACTATTCATCTCATATGCATATGTATATACTGTACTCTAGATCATCGACTGCATTCTTATGTCACTAGCCACTTTAACTATGCCACTTTGTTTACTTTGTCTACATACTCATCTCATATGTATATACTGTACTCGATACCATCTACTGTATGCTGCTCTGTACCATCACTCATTCATATATCCTTATGTACATATTCCTTATCCCCTTACACTGTGTATAAGACAGTAGTTTTGGAATTGTTAGTTAGATTACTTGTTGGTTATCACTGCATTGTCGGAACTAGAAGCACAAGCATTTCGCTACACTCGCATTAACATCTGCTAACCATGTGTATGTGACAAATAAAATTTGATTTGATTTTGACTTTGATGACAAAGTTTGCCCACGAAGGACCGCCGCACCAGCTTCCTGTGCCTGCTGTTCTGACTTGGTGGTGCACATGTAGCCAAAACCTGTTTTTGTGAAATGTAATCATCGAATATTGTAAGTGCTTTCATTGTCTGCTTATATGCCCCCTTTATTTACCCTACAGTTCTGACTGGCTGTACAGGGAGAACACACTGTAAGAGTGGCCCATGTTCTGAATTCTGCCGATGTACATTTCAAAGTGATGAAGAAATAGTTATATTCAAATAAAATAAAATGTTATTGGACACATACACGTGTTTGGCAGATGCTATTGCGGGTGTAGTGAAATGCTTGTGTTCTAACAGTGCAGTAATATCTAACAAATAATATATAACACTTTCACAACAATACACGTAAAGGAATGGAATTAGGAATATGTAAATAGTTTGAAGAGCAATGGCATAGACAAGTAGAATATAATATAATACAGTATATACATATGAGATGAGTAATGCAAAATATGTAAACATTATTAAAGTGGCCAGTGATTTCAAGTCTATGTATATAGGGCAGCAGACTCTAATGTGCTAGTGATGGCTATTTAACAGTCTGATGGCCTGGAGATAGAAACTGTTTTTCAGTATCTCGGTCCCAGCTTTGATGCACCTGTACTGACCTTGCCTTCTGGATGATAGTGGGGTGAACAGGCAGTGGCTTGGGTGGTTGTTGCCCCCTTCTTTGTGGGCTATACTCAGCCTCGTCTCAGGATGGTAAGTTTGTGGTTGAAGATATCCCTCTAGTGGTGTGGGGGTTGTGCTTTGGCAAAGTGGGTGGGGTTATATCCTTCCTGTTTGGCCCTGTCCGGGGGTGTCCTCGGATGGGGCCACAGTGTCTCCTGACCCCTCCTGTCTCAGCCTCCAGTATTTATGCTGCAGTAGTTTATGTGTCGGGGGGCTAGGGTCAGTTTGTTATATCTGGAGTACTTCTCCTGTCCTATTCGGTGTCCTGTGTGAATTTAAGTGTGCTCTCTCTAATTCTCTCTTTCTCTTTTTCTTTCTCTCTCTCGGAGGACCTGAGCCCTAGGACCATGCCTCAGGACTACCTGACATGATGACTCCTTGCTGTCCTCAGTCCACCTGGCCGTGCTGCTGCTCCAGTTTCAACTGTTCTGCCTTATTATTATTGGACCATGTTGGTCATTTATGAACATTTGAACATCTTGGCCATGCTCTGTTATAATCTCCACCCAGCACAGCCAGAAGAGGACTGGCCACCCCACAAAGCCTGGTTCCTCTCTAGGTTTCTTCCTAGGTTTTGGCCTTTCTAGGGAGTTTTTCCTAGCCACCGTGCTTCTACACCTGCATTTCTTGCTGTTTGGAGTTCTAGGCTGGGTTTCTGTACAGCACTTTGAGATATCAGCTGATGTACGAAGGGCTATATAAATACATTTGATTTGATTTGATGATCTTTTTGGCCTTCCTGTGCTGTAGTGTCCTGGTGGGCAGGTAGTTTGCCCCCAGTGATGCGTTGGGCAGACCCCACCACCCTCTGGAGAGCCCTGCGGTTGTGGGCGGTGCAGTTGCCATACAAGGTGGTGATACAGTCCGACAAAAGTTTGTGATGGTTTTAGGTGCCAAGCCAAATGTCATCAGCCTCCTGCGGTTGAAGAGGCACTGCTGCGCCTTCTTCACCACACTGTCTATGTGGGTGGACCATTTCAGTTCAACAGTGATGTATACGCAGAGGAACTTGAAGCTTTCCACGTTCTCCACTGCGTTCCCCTCAATGTGGATAACGGGGGTGCTCCCTCTACAATCAGCTCCTTTGTTTTGTTGATGTTGGGTGAGAGGTTATTTTCCTGATACCACACTCCCTGCACCCTCTCATGCTCCCTGTAGGCTGTCTTGTCATTGTTGGTAATCAGGCTTACTACTGTAGTGTCTTCTGCAAACTTGATGATTGAGTTGGAGGCGTGGGTGAACAAGGAGTACAGGAGGTGGATGAGCACGCACCCTTGTGGGGCCCCTGTGTTGAGGATCTGTGAAGTGGAGTGTTGTTTCTTACCTTCACCACCTGGGGGCGGCCCGTCAGGAAATCCAGGACCCAGTTGTATAGGGCGGGGTTCAGACCCAGGGCCTCAAGCTTAATGATGAGCTTGGAGGGTACTATGGTGTTGAATGCTGAGCTATAGTCAATGAACAGCATTCTTACATATGTATTCCTCTTGTCCAGATAGGATAGGACAGCGTGCAGTCCGATTGCGATTGCATCGTCTGTGGATCTATTGGAGCAGTAAGCAAATTGATATGGGTCTAGGGTGTCAGGTAAGGTAGAGGTGATATGATCCTTAACTAGTCTCTCAAAGCACTTCATGATGACAGAAGTGAGTGCTGCAGGGAGATAGTAATTTCGTTCAGTTACCTTTCCTTTCTTGGGAACAGGAACAATGGTGGATATCTTGATGCATGTGGGGACAGATAGGGAGAGATTGAATATGTCCGTAAACACTCCAGGAGGCTGGTCTGCTCTGAGGACGCGGGTAGGGATGCCATCTGGGCCGGCAGCCTTGCGAGGATTAACACGCTTAAATGTCTTACTCACGTAAGCCCCGGAAAAGGAGAGCACACAGTCCTTGGTAGTGGTCCACATCGGTGGCACTGTGTTATCCTCAAAGCGGGCGAAGAAGGTGTTTAGCTTGTCCGGAAGCAAAACGTCGGTGCCCTCGACGTGGCTGGTTTTCCTTTTGTAGTCCGTGATTGTCTGTAGAACCTGCCACATACGTCTCGTGTCTGTTGAATTGCGGCTACGTCCATCCTAGCTCGCTCATTAATGTCTTAATCGAAATTACAGATTGCCTCTTATGCGCTTGTTGTCCCCTTATGCCATAGTTTGTACATCTCAATTGTCAGTTGAAACCATATTTGTTTAAGCAAGTCAGCCATATCAGCTATGTTTGTTTTTAAAGGCAGCGAAGGGTCCGCTGATAGCCAGGTGTAGCAGTGGTAAGGTGTTGGGTCTACTGTTGGGACTCCTTTATATAGACCCTAACAGTTTGTGGGCACCGTTTTTAACCGTTATAGTGTAATTAATGTATTGTTTAGTGTTGTGTAGTGGCTTTGCTGGCAAGTATCCTACTTTTTTTTCCACACCAAGATTTACATGCTACAATCGCCACAGGACAATATTTTCTTGCAATATCGACACAATTTTGATAAATTATTTATATGTTGACAGTTTGGAGTGGATCACACACTACCACCACGTTGGGCCTGGACTATTATGGACCGTTACTGATGACCCAATCTGCACCCATCGCATCCATCATCCGTAACAAACAGGGCAGGCAGGGGTATTGAGGGTGTGCAACTTTTATGTTCCTTTAAATAAATAAAATTCATTTTTATCAAAGACTGGCCTACTTTTGTCACATCTGATCCTTCACCCTCTGGTGTTCATCCGGTGTTGTCTTAACCTGCAGTTCTCCCCCTGTACACTCAGGTGTGCTGGAGTTTGAGCAGATCCCTACCAGCTGCAAATCGTTCCATAAATCAAGACCTCTACAAATACTCATTCCTGCTACTTCCACTCTGCCAGATCATAATCTCTGCTCAATCAGTTGTTATCCTAGCCTGTTGTTAGTGCCCAATATCCTATTGCTCTGCCTTACACCGTTTTGTCCTCTCTTTGCAGTTACTGCTCTGTCTCCTGTACCACCTCTCACCACCCAACCACCTTGCTCTGGACTTCACTCACCACCACTACCTTGGATTCCCCTCAGGACCTATTTACCCTGTTCAACTCAGTCAACTCCAACCTCACTCTACACTCATTTGAGCTACCCCAGTTCTGCACTCCACATCTCTGTACAATAAACATTTTGGTTCATTCATCCCTGCTTCTGCATTTGAGTCCGCTCTTGGGTTCCCCTGTGTTCGCTCCGCGTAACAACGTTAGCATCTTTGTATAAAACCTGTGTTGTGATTGGATCTCTTGGAAATAGCAACTTGGATTAAATATGGCAATGTTTGCCTTTCTGTGCCTTGTAGCTTACTACTGAATATGGTGCAAATGCTTGTTCAGATAAGTCACCTTCAGGTGAAGAAGCACAAGGATTTTTGGCACCTGAACAGGTAAAAAAAATTGCCCACTGGACATTGATCATGTGTAGGATTTAGCCCTTTTTCTATCACACATACAAGGACGAATATTATATATCATGTAAGGATATCTATTGACATTATGCATTTTTTGAGAAATAAGAACACAAATGATCAGGTAATGACTACAGATATAAGACATTTCTGAAAATATGTGGATTGGTTCATGCCTAAGTATAAAGGCTTAGATTTGTCAGCATGTTGACACATAACCTTTCCGGAGTTAGAATATTCTAGAAATACGCATTTGGTGCGTGTCTTGAACGTATCTCACCCCAGATATCTCCATGGACTCATACAGTTGCAGGGAGATTTCTGAGGTGCCTGCTGATTTGTATTCAGACAGAGATTTTCAGATGTACAAATGTTTTAGATGTTAAAGTGGCATGAAGGTAATCTAGTTATGCAACATTATTACTTTTTTGGCACCTGCCCATATCAATAAATGCTGACACATTCCAGATGTTATTAAGACGCTGCCTTCCATAAGGGCACTTGGCACCAATGAAGGGAACATAAATTGTATTTGATTGTAATATATTCAATCTTACTACATATCATGCCCATTACCCATTTCTCTCATTCCTCCAAAGGGTTGGAGAAATGTTCTGTTCCCATCTATCATCACATTAGTGATATGGTGAAATGCCTTCAACAACTATTGAAAACAACATCACAACTTGAGGTTATAACATTAATTAAACAATGTTTTACTTGAGCAAAACAGGACGCAACATGGGCCTGTTAATTAAAAGAGTAATTGTAGCAAAAACATTCTGTCACCACTTTGTGAAAATCTTTTAGGAGTCATCATAGAGTCACAGCATATCACCAAACACCTGTCAATAAGAAAAAAAATCAATGTTAGTTATCCAACTGTATACACAGGTTTCTGCAATGTGCATAGATATTGACATTTATGGGAGGGAAAAACATGGAATTAATATCCTACCATGTAATAGACATGTTCAAGACTAGTCATTCAACTGAGACTGCTCTTCTCTGTATCACGGAGGCCCTCCGCACTGCTAAAGCTAACTCTCTCTCCTCTGCTCTCATCCTTCTAGACCTATCGGCTGCCTTCGATACTGTGAACCATCAGATCCTCCTCTCCACCCTCTCCGAGTTGGGCATCTCCGGCGCGGCCCACGCTTGGATTGCGTCCTACCTGACAGGTCGCTCCTACCAGGTGGCGTGGCGAGAATCTGTCTCCTCACCACGCGCTCTCACCACTGGCGTCCCCCAGGGCTCTGTTCTAGGCCCTCTCCTATTCTCGCTATACACCAAGTCACTTGGCTCTGTCATAACCTCACATGGTCTCTCCTATCATTGCTATGCAGACGACACACAATTAATCTTCTCCTTTCCCCCTTCTGATGACCAGGTGGCGAATCGCATCTCTGCATGTCTGGCAGACATATCAGTGTGGATGACGGATCACCACCTCAAGCTGAACCTCGGCAAGACGGAGCTGCTCTTCCTCCCGGGAAGGACTGCCCGTTCCATGATCTCGCCATCACGGTTGACAACTCCATTGTGTCCTCCTCCCAGAGCGCTAAGAACCTTGGCGTGATCCTGGACAACACCCTGTCGTTCTCAACTAACATCAAGGCGGTGGCCTGTTCTTGTAGGTTCATGCTCTACAACATCCGCAGAGTACGACCCTGCCTCACACAGGAAGCAGCGCAGGTCCTAATCCAGGCATTTGTCATCTCCCGTCTGGATTACTGCAACTCGCTGTTGGCTGGGCTCCCTGCCTGTGCCATTAAACCCCTACAACTCATCCAGAACGCCGCAGCCCGTCTGGTGTTCAACCTTCCCAAGTTCTCTCACGTCACCCCGCTCCTCCGCTCTCTCCACTGGCTTCCAGTTGAAGCTCGCATCCGCTACAAGACCATGGTGCTTGCCTACGGAGCTGTGAGGGGAACGGCACCTCAGTACCTCCAGGCTCTGATCAGGCCCTACACCCAAACAAGGGCACTGCGTTCATCCACCTCTGGCCTGCTCGCCTCCCTACCACTGAGGAAGTACAGTTCCCGCGCAGCCCAGTCAAAACTGTTCGCTGCTCTGGCCCCCCCAATGGTGGAACAAACTCCCTCACGACGCCAGGACAGCGGAGTCAATCACCACCTTCCGGAGACACCTGAAACCCCACCTCTTTCAGGAATACCTAGGATAGGATAAAGTAATCCTTCTCACCCCCCCCCCCCCTTGAAAGATTTAGATGCACTATTGTAAAGTGGCTGTTCCACTGGATGTCTTAAGGTGAACGCACCAATTTGTAAGTCGCTCTGGATAAGAGCGTCTGCTAAATGACTTAAATGTAAATGTAATATCCTTGCATTGGTAAGGTTAGCGAAAATCTACCAGATCATAAACTATTTTGGTACATAATTATTAAAAATATATTCAAACACATGGATTAAGGTCGCATCTCACTTGCAATTTTGCAAAAATATAATTTTCTATGATATTTTATTATAATCCATTATATCAATTTCATAAAATAGATTTGTGTTGACCGTGATATCGGGCACAGGAATATATGTGTCACGCCCTGGTCTAAGTATTTTGTGTTTTCTTCATGTATTGGGTCAGGCCAGGGTGTGGCATAGAGTTTTTGTATTGTGGTGTGTTTTGTCTTGGGATTTTGGAATGTGTGTATAGTGGGATTGTAGCTTAGTGGGGTGTTCTAGGAGAGTCTATGGCTGTCTGAAGTGGTTCTCAATCAGAGGCAGGTGTTTACCGTTGTCTCTGATTGGGAACCATATTTAGGCAGCCATATTCTTTGGTTGTATTGTGGGTGATTGTCCTGTGTGTCTTGATGTCCTGGTTAGAGGTTAGTAGACACTTGTATAGGCTGTTTTCGTTTTGTAGTGTTAGTGTTTTGTTGTGTGTTACGTTTGTTTATTAAAGATGAATCACAATAGACACGCTGCAGTTTGGTCCGACTCTCCTTCACCATTAGAAAGCCGTTACAATATGAGTGTCTTGTCTGCTAAATGAACAAACTATGCCTTTGGCATTGCTCATAGATATAGACTAAGGCCTAGCGTGGTAACATGGCCTTTAAAATGCACATTGTCAACAGCTGTCTACGGATTGAATCCTGGACTCAGCCTATGCAGTAACATACAGTAAACTCTCAAATATGGAATTATGTTCTTTATACAAGGAAAATTAATATCCAAATATTTCTTAAGACCAGCCTAAACACAATCAATTTATTATTTTTTAATGGTTTTTATTTAGGTTGATAATACAGTAAATGTGTAGGCTGGAGGTGAGGTCAGACAGTGTTTTCTCAGTACTAATAGGAAGACTGATTGTGCTAGGTTTAAAGGGGGCAAAGGCAAAAAACAAAGGCAATCAGTCATGTGTGCTGGGAAAAAAACTGCACTGCTTGCTGACTCAAACTTACCAGAAGTGGAATGTGTATGTATGATTGATGTCAGAGATTTGTTTAAGTGTCCTTGCTAGATGATTCCAAGTACATCAGTGTTTTGCAATAACTATACAAATTGGGAGGGTACTCTGACTCATAACTCTGACTCATATATCCTGCCTGTTTGGCCCTGACGGGGGTATCATCGGATGGGGCCACAGTGTCTCCTACACCCCTCCTGTCTCAGCCTCCAGTATTAATGCTGCAGTAGTTTGTGTCGGGGGGCTGGGGTCAGTCTGTTATATCTGGAGTACTTCTCCTGTCTTATCCAGCGTCCTGTGTGAATTTAAGTATGCTCTCTCTAATTCTTTCTTTCTCTCTCTCTCTCTGAGCACCTGAGCCCTAGGACCATGCCTCAGGACTACCTGGCATGATGACTCCTTGCTGTCCCCAGTACACCTAACTGTGCTGCTGCTCCAGTTTCAACTGTTCTGCCTGCGGCTATGGAACCCTGACCTGTTCACCGGACGTGCTACCTGTCTCAGACTTGCTGTTTTCAACTCTCTAGAGACAGCAGGAGTGGTAGAGATATTTCCAAAAACTATGTTTGCTCTGAATTAAGATTCAAAGATCTCTTCAGAAAGAACGAGGTATCAGCTATGACATGACACCTTGAGTTTGAAAGAATCTCTTAGACGTCTATGAATTTAGTTCAATAACTATGTTTCACAAGTTTGGGCATCAAAGTACAGCCGGTTAGAGCTCAGTAGAGTACAGTAGATTACAGTAGAGTATAGCACAGAATAGAGTTCAGTAGAGTATAGTTCAGTACAGTAGAGTGTAGTTCAATGCAGTACTGTACATTATAGGGTACTCAACTCCAATGTGCTCTACTGTGTACTGAACTCTACTCAACTCTATTCTACTCTGCTGTACTGTACTGAACTACAGTATACTCTACTTTTCTTTACTGTACTGCACTGTACTCTACTGTACTGTGCTGAACTATACTCTACTTTTCTTTACTTTATCAAGTTTTTATTATTATTTTGACTGTCTTTGACTGTACACATTTACAGCTCAAAGCTGAATTGCAGTATACAGACAAAAATGCGACATAACAGTTGTTTGAAGAAAAACAATAGGCAGAGCAAAGTCTCTATTATTGGTGTTTTATTAGGATCCCATTAGCTGTTTCTAAAGCAGCAGCTACTCTTCCTGGGTTCCACACAAAACAAGAAACATTACATAATAAAGAACTTTAATAGACAGCGCAAGGACAGAACTACATAATAAAAGTTAGAGGCACTTGTAGCCTACATATCAATGCATAGAGAAACGATCTAGGTCACGTAGGGGAGAGGCGTTGTGCCGTGAGGTGTTGCTTTATCGGTCTTTTGAAACTAGGTGTGCTGTTTATTTGAAAAATATGAGATGGAATGTACTTCCATGCAACAATGGCTCTATATAATACTGTACGCTTTCTTGAATTTGCTATGGATTTTGGGGACTGTGAAAAGACCCCTGGTGACAGGTCTGGTGGGGTAAGTGTGTGTGTCAGAGCTGTGTGTAAGTTGGCTATGCAAACAATTTGGGATTTTCAACATTCAACATTTTCAAGCATGTTTCTTATGAAAAGAAGAAGTGATTCAGTCAGTCTCTCCTCAACTCTTAGCCAAGGCAAGAGAGACTGGCAAGCATAGTATTTATATCAGCCCTCTGATTACAATAAAGAGCAAGGCGTGCCGCTTTGTTCTGGGCCAGCTGCAGCTTAACTAGGTCTTTCCTTGCAGCACTGGACCACACGACTGGACAGTAATCAAGATTGGACAAAACTAGAGCCTTCAGAACATGCTTTTTTTGAGTCTGGTGTCAAATAAGCAGAGCATCTCTTTATTATGGACAGACGTCTCCCCATCTTTACAATCTAAGGTAACGACAAGTAATTTAGTCTCCTCACCTTGTTCATTCATTACCAGATTCCGCTGAGGTCTAGAATTTAGGGAATTATTTGTTCCAAATACAATGCTCTCAGATTTAGAGATTTTCAGGACCAGTTTATTACGGGCCACCCATTCCAAAACAGACTGCAACTCTTTGTTAAGGGTTTCAATGACTTCATTAGCTGTGGTTGCTAATGTGTATATGGTTGAATCATCACCATACATGGACACACATGCTTTGTTTAATGCCAGTGGTAGGTCATTGGTAAAATGTGAAAAGAGCAGAGGGCCTAGAATGCTGCCCTGCGGTACACCATACTTTACATCTTTGACATTAGAGAAGCTTTCATTAAAGAAAACCATTTGAGTTCTATAAGATAGGTAGCTCTGAATCCACAATATGGCAGAGGTTGAAAAGCCATAACACATATTGAACATTTTTCCAACAACAGGTTATGGTCAATAACATCAAAGGCTGCACTGAAATCTAACAGTACAGCTCCCACAATCTTCTTATTATCAATTTCTTTCCAACATTCATCAGTCATTTGTCTCATTGCAGTACATGTTGAGTTCCCTTCTCTATAAGCATGCATCCTGGATGTCTGTTGTTAATTAATTTGTTAACAGAGATGTAGCATTGTATTTGGGCAAACCCCATTTTTTCCAACAGTTTACTAAGAGCTGGCAGCAAGCTTATAGGTCTGCTGTTAGAACCAGTAACGGTCACTTTGCCACTATAAGAGGTAGCCTAATTACTTTGGTTTCCCTCCAGGCCTCAGGAAAAAGACTTTCCTCTAGGCTCAGATTAAAGACTTGACAGATAGGAGAGGCTATAGAGTCAGCTGCCATCCTCCATAGCTTTCCATTTAAGTTGTCAATGCCAGGAGATTTGTGATTATTGATAACAATAATTTTTCCGCCTCTCCCACATTAACTCTACAAAATTAAAACGTGCAGTGCTTTCCTTTTATTATTTGTTTTCCTATGCATGAATACGATGGCTCACTGTTTGTTGTTGGCATTTCCTGCCTACGTTTTCCCACTTTGCCTAATAAATAATCATTCAAATAATTGGCAACATCAAATGGTTTTGTGATGAATAAGCCATCTGATTTGATGAAGATGGAATTCAATTTGTCTTTCTGCCCATAATTTCATTTAAAGTAATCCAAAGTTGTTTTCCATAATTCTTTATATCATTGATCTAAGCTTCATAATATGGTTTCTTCTTCTTTCTGTTGATTTTAGTCACATAATTTCTCAATTTGCAGGGAGTCAGCCATTCAAATGTGCAGCCAGACTCATTAGCCACTTATTTGCTATTAGCCACAAGTCTTGACATCTTTGGTTGGTGCCTGCTCTTGGTGAAGGCCACTTCGTCTGGCAGCCGAGTTGAATGGTACAAGGGAAGGACAGGCTTGATGATGGTGATGGTGGTGTTGGCTAGCCGGTCTTGACATTGTTCTCAGTACCCAGCACTCTGTAGCCACTGGACAACTCCTCCACTAGCGTAGTGTAGCATCCACTTGAGTGTTGCTTCTTCTGCTGCTGATACAGGCGCTAAAAGCTCAGCACACATCAGTCCAGTGTATAAAGTCACCCTAACTACGAGGTTAGCCCTCTGCCATCTCCTCACTACACTCCTCTCACTTTGAGTGGGTGAAACTGAAGCTGGTGCTGAATTCATATTTTTTATGCAAACAGTAGACAGTTAGCTCTATAGCTATCTAGCTACTAGCTTAGCAAACCACACAAATCAATCTGCCATCATCTCTGCCATTCGCTTGGTCAAGGCAACTAGATATATTTGATCAAAATTCAATGAGTTATCAAACGCACAAGAAAATAATTTAAAAAATAATTTAAAAAATCCTTAAAGGGGAACTGCACTTGGTGATTTGGCCTTGTTTTTGGCTTGCTCCGGAAGAAATGCTTGCAGCCATGACAGAAACCAAACGTGAGTTGGCTTGGGGGTGTGGTTTGAGGTGGGTGTTTTCTGGGTGTGCCACGACCAAGACACCCATCTGTCAGAACCTGGCCGCAGCTGTTACCCCCAACAGAATCCCAACAAACAAACCTCCTGCAGGTTGAGTTTAATAACTACAGGCGAGATGCTGGAGGAAGATTTTATTAGATTACAGAGCAATATGAGAAGAATGAAACTGCTGAATTTGTGCAGATATTCTAAACTAAGTGTTTTGGTAACTTTCAAATGTAGTAACAGGTCCATGCAGAATAAACAACCCTTTACCTAATACCATAGAAGCAGTGTTCTGCTAACGTAACAATGTGCACCTTTAATCTTTCATTGTCATACCTAGCCGATACAGATACTGTGCCTATTGCCATTTGTGACTCGTTTCATGAAACGAGGTCTATGTTGTGCGTAACTACTTCAAACGAGAGCCATTTAAACATAATCTTTTTTTTAATCATAATGCGTTTTTTGTCTGAAATGCTTTCTGGAATATGTGAACTTTCATGTTCCTTAATAACGAACTTGTATGCCATCTGTAACTACAAATAAAATAGTTGCATTACGAGCATAGTTGGTTTAGCCACAGAAAAAGTCAGGAACCTTCCCGCTAACCATGATTGGCTGAGATAATGGATGGGCTGGACATACGGAGAGATGAGTTCAGATTGGTCTGCCATATAGGACGCTTCTTTCTGTCTATAACATGAGCTGGTCAGTATGTGTAGGTAACCCTTTCTAACGCAGCTTTTTTTTTGCAGAATTGCAAGTGTTGTTCTCCACTTTCTGGAAGACCGAGTTTTGAAATCAGTTAAATGCCCGGTGGAGTATGATAGCTAAGTAGATGGAGAAAAATCTGGAGTTTGATTGCAAATATGCAGAGGGAGTCAAAAGAGAACACACAGAAGGTTGTTGTATAAAACACCTGTCTCCGGGATACATTTTTAAACTAAGGGCAACTATGGCGTCAGTGAATGAGAGGGAGATAGGATAGTCTAAATCAAATCAAATTGTATTGGTCACATACACGTTAGCAGATGTTATTGCGGGTGTAGCGAAATGCTTGTGTTCCCAGCTCCAGCAGTGCAGTAATATCTAACAATTCACAACAATACTGTACAAATCTAAGGTAAAAGAATGGAGTTAAAAACTATAGAAATATTAGGATGAGCAATGTCAGAGTGGCATTGAGTAAAATACAGTAGAATAGAATACAGTATATACATATGAAATGAGTAAAGCAGTATGTAAACATTATTAAAGTGACTGGTGTTCCATTATAAAAGAGAACTGTGATTCCATGTCTATGTATATAGGGCAGCAGCAGGCTAGAGATGGCTAGTTAACAGTCTGATGGCCTTGAGATAGAAGCTGTTTTTCAGTCTCTTGTTCCCAGCTTTGATTCACCTGCACTGACCTCGCCTTCTGGATGGTAGCTGGCTGGCTGGCTCAGGTGGTTGATGTCCTTGATGATCGTTCTGGATTTTCTGTGACATCGGGTGCTGTATTTCCAATTTGGAAAAGTCATGTTCCTGGTCGTAATGCTTGTGAGTTACCGCCACTCTGATATCCAAAAGTTATTTCCGGCTGCATCTAATAACACAAAAAAGTTTCTGGGTTAATAATGTAAAAAAAAAAAAAAAATCTATATACTGCACAGTTGCTAAGGAGCTAGATGCAGAGCTGTCATGTCTGCTGGTGCCATGGCTAGCTACATTTATTTATTGTTTAGCCAGCTAGTTAGCCAGTCTAAACAAATGACTCCACTCTGTGTTGTCTGTTCACACTGCTATGCTTAATCTTGGCCAGGTCGCAGTTGCAAATGAGAACTTGTTCTCAACTAGCCTACCTGGTTAAATAAAGGTGAAATAAAAAAATAAAATAAAATATCGGTAACCATTTCACTACACCTTCTGTATCCTCTGCATGTGACAAATAAACATAGATTTTATTTGATATAGTATGTGTTTACCAGAGAAGGTAATGTGAAGAACATGACCTGCACCAAAGTCAAATTAGGATATAACTTTAGGCCAAAGAGACGGTGTGCAAGTTAAAAAAATACCCGTAGAATGCCCTGCTTTTACTTCGTCAAACTCACAACCTGTAACATATACACTTGGACTCGGGAAAGAAAGTGAAGATGGTGAGTTTAATAACATACGGAACATAGACCAATACAAGAACCACGAGTAGTGTATAGACAAGGAACACATAGTCAATACTGCCTGGGGGATGGAACTAAGGAAGTGACAAGGTAATCAGTGAAGTGATGGAGTCCAGGTGTGTCTCAAGATAAGACATATGGGGTAGGTTGTAAAATACACAATTTTTAAAGTGATACAGTGCGTTCCGAAAGTATTCAGACCCCTTGACTTTTTCCACATTTTTTAAGTCACAGATTTTTTCTAAAATCAATCAAATGAAACATTTTCCTCATCAATATATACACAATACTGTGTATACACAATAGTGACAAAGCAAAGCAGGTTTTTGGAAATGTGTGCAAAACAACAGAAATACACTACCGTTCAAAAGTTTGGGGTCACTTAGAAATGTCCTTGTTTTTGAAAGAAAAGCAATTTTTTTATAAATTAAAATAACATAAAATTGATCAGAAATACAGTGTAGACATTGTTAATGTTTTAAATGACTATTGTAGCTGGAAACTGCAGATTTTTTATGGAATATCTGCATAGGTGTACAGAGGTCCATTATCACCAACCTTCACTCCTGTGTTCCAATAGCACGTTGTGTTCGCTAGTCCAAGTTTATAATTTTAAAAGGCTAATTGATCATTAGAAAACCCTTTTGCAATTATGTTAGCACAGCTGAAAACTGTCGTCCTGATTAAAGAAGCAATACAACTGGCCTTCTTTAGACTAGTTGAGTATCTGGTGTATCAGCATTTGTGGGTTCGATTACAGGCTCAAAATGGCCAGAAACAAAGAACTTTCTAATGAAACTCATCAGTCTATTCTTGTTCTGAGAAATTAAGGCTATTCCATGAGAGAAATTTCCAAGAAACTGAAGATCTCGTACAACTCTGTGTACTACTCCCTTCACAGAACAGCGCAAACTGGCTCTAACCAGAATAGAATGCGGAGTGGGAGGCCCCGGTGCACAACTGAGCAAGAGGGCAAGTATATTAGAGTGTTTAGTTTGAGAAACAGACACCTCCCGTCCTCAAATGGCAGCATGATTAAATAATACCCGCAAAGCACCAGTCTCAACGTCAACAGTGAAGAGGTGACTCCGGAATGCTGGCCTTCATTTTTATTGACCAGTCTGAGATGTCTTTTTCTTTGCAACTCTGCCCAGAAGGTCAGCATCCCAGAGTCGCCTCTTAACTGTTGCCGTTGAGACAGGTGTTTTGCGGGTACTATTTAATAGGTACACGTAAACTCAGGCGAAAAATAAATGTCCCCTTTTCAGTACCCTGTCTTTCAAAGATAATTTCTAAAAATCAAAATAACTTCACAGATCTTCATTGTAAAGGTTAAACAGTTTCCCATGCGTGTTCAAAGAACCATAAAGAATGTATGAACATGCACCTGTGGAACGGTCGCTAAGACACTAATAGCTTACAGACGGTAGGCAATTATGGTCACAGTTATAAGACCTTAGGACACTAAAGAGGCCTTTCTACTGACTATGAAAAACAGCAAAAGAAAGATGCCCATGGTCCCTGCTCACCTGCGTGAATGTGCCATAGGAATGCTGCAAGGAGGAGGACTGCAGATGTGGCAAGGGCAATAAATTGCAATGTCCGTACTGTGAGAAACCTAAGACAGTACTACAGGGAGACAGGATGGACAGCTGATTGTCCTCACAGTCACAGACTGCGTGTAATAACACCTGCACAGGATTGGTATATCCAAACATCACACCTCTGGGACAGGTACAGGCTGGCAACATCAACTGCACGAGTTACACCAGGACTGCACAGTCCCTCCATTTGTGCTCAGACTGTCCGCAATAGGCTGAGAGAGGCTGGACTGAGGGCTTGTAGGACTGTTGCAAAGCAGGTCCTCACCAGACATCACCAGCAACAATGTCGCCTATGGGCACAAACCCACTGTCGCTGGACCAGACAGGACTGGCAAAAAGTGCTCTTCACTGACGAGTCACGGTTTTGTCTCACCAAGGGTGAAGTTCGGATTTGCATTTATCGTTGAAGGAATGAGTGTGACATCGAGGCCTGTACAAGTAGCAGGATAGATTTGGAGGTGGAAGGTCCGTCATGGTCTGGGGCGGTGTGTCACAGCATCATTGGACTGAGCTTGTTGTCATTGCAGGCAATCTCAATTATGTGCATTACAGGGAAGAAATCCTCCTCCCTCATGTGGTTCCCTTCCTGCAGACTCATCCTGACATGACCCTCCAGCATGACAATGCCACCAGCAATACTGCTTGTTCTGTGCGTGATTTCCTGCAAGACAGGAATGTCAGTGTTCTGCCATGGCCAGTGGAGAGCCCGGATCTCAATCCCATTGAGCACGTCTGGGACCTGTTGGATTGGAGGGTGAGGGCTGAAAATGCACATAGTTGACAGAGAGAGGACGTTTATTTTTTTGTTGAGTTTATATTCGACTTGCATCCTTGGCACAAACTGTTTTGAAGTTGATACAACTGGCTATGATAGCTGAGGTTCATAGGTAGGTTCTGAACTATACATATGTATAGCAAACGTTTTAGGATCAAATCAAATGTATTTATATAGCCCTTCTTGCTGTACAGAAACCCAGCCTAAAACCCCAAACAGCAAGCAATGCAGGTGTAGAAGCACGGTGGCTAGGAAAAACTCCCTAGAAAGGTCTGAGAGGAATTCAGGGAACTCAGTGAGGAACGCTGTATATGGCCCAGGAGTCCTGTAAACAGTAGCTATAAAAAGTGATTGAGTAGGCTGCATAGATTTCATGACTAGAACCTCAAAAGACGAAAACTGCATTTTTCTGGTAAATTGAAATTTGCTATCGTAAATCCATACACAGATCGGATTTGTTATTGTGGATCCATACACAGATCGGCTACATAGCTAGAAACACATCCATAGGCATGAAGTTATTTTTGTCCTCCACTGCACAATAAGCAAGAAAATAGTTAGCTAGCTACGTTATTCCATCTATCTTCATTGTATGGCAAATATCAGCAAGGCAAACTTACATAATTGTACATTTAATTTGCAGTTCGTCTAAAGGCAAAGTGGGATTTATTTGAAGGGTCCGGATTAGGGTCCCGCTCCTTGAAAGCGGCAGGTCTAGCCTTTAGCTCAATGCGGATGTTGCCTGGAGTCCATGGCTTCTGGTTTGGATATGTCAACTCAGAATAAAATTAAACTTTCTCTCACTGTTAACTTCTTGCGTCGAGCCATCCCGGATCCGGGATCGTGACTACAGCCTCAAGCCCATTACCATAATGCAACGTTAACTATTCATGAAAATCGCAAATGAAATTAAATCAATATGCTAGCTCTCAAGCTTAGCCTTTTGTTAACAATACTGTCATCTCAGATTTTCAAAATATGCTTCTCAACCATAGCAAAACAAGCATTTGTGTAACAGTATTGATAGCTAGCATAGCATTTAACATCAGCATTCAGCAGGCAACATTTTCACAAAAACCAGAAAAGCATTCAAATAAAATCATTTACCTTTGAAGAACTTCGGATGTTTTCAATGAGGAGACTCTCAGTTAGATAGCAAATGTTCAGTTTTTCCTGAAAGATTATTTGTTTAGGAGAAATCGCTCCGTTTTGTTCATCACGTTTAGCTATGAAAAAAACCTGTATCCAGGAGTGTAATTCTATTCGCAAGCTCATTAGCATAACACAACGTTAACTATTCATGAAAATCGCAAATGAAATTAAATCAATATGCTAGCTCTCAAGCTTAGCCTTTTGTTAACAACACTGTCATCTCAGATTTTCAAAATATGCTTCTCAACCATAGCAAAACAAGCATTTGTGTAACAGTATTGATAGCTAGCGTAGCATTTAGCGTTAGCATTCAGCAGGCAACATTTTCACAAAAACCAGAAAAGCATTCAAATAAAATAATTTACCTTTGAAGAACTTCGGATGTTTTCAATGAGGAGACTCTCAGTTAGATAGCAAATGTTCAGTTTTTCCTGAAAGATTATTTGTTTAGGAGAAATCGCTCCGTTTTGTTCATCACGTTTAGCTACGAAAAAACCTGTATCCAGGAGTGTAATTCTATTCGCAAGCTCATTAGCATAACACAACGTTAACTATTCATGAAAATCGCAAATGAAATTAAATCAATATGCTAGCTCTCAAGCTTAGCCTTTTGTTAACAACACTGTCATCTCAGATTTTCAAAATATGCTTCTCAACCATAGCAAAACAAGCATTTGTGTAACAGTATTGATAGCTAGCGTAGCATTTAGCGTTATCATTCAGCAGGCAACATTTTCACAAAAACCAGAAAAGCATTCAAATAAAATCATTTACCTTTGAAGAACTTCGGATGTTTTCAATGAGGAGACTCTCAGTTAGATAGCAAATGTTCAGTTTTTCCTGAAAGATTATTTGTTTAGGAGAAATCGCTCCGTTTTGTTCATCACGTTTAGCTACGAAAAAACCTGTATCCAGGAGTGTAATTCTATTCGCAAGCTCATTAGCATAACACAACGTTAACTATTCATGAAAATCGCAAATGAAATTAAATCAATATGCTAGCTCTCAAGCTTAGCCTTTTGTTAACAACACTGTCATCTCAGATTTTCAAAATATGCTTCTCAACCATAGCAAAACAAGCATTTGTGTAACAGTATTGATAGCTAGCGTAGCATTTAGCGTTAGCATTCAGCAGGCAACATTTTCACAAAAACCAGAAAAGCATTCAAATAAAATAATTTACCTTTGAAGAACTTCGGATGTTTTCAATGAGGAGACTCTCAGTTAGATAGCAAATGTTCAGTTTTTCCTGAAAGATTATTTGTTTAGGAGAAATCGCTCCGTTTTGTTCATCACGTTTAGCTACGAAAAAAACCTGTATCCAGGAGTGTAATTCTATTCGCAAGCTCATTAGCATAACACAACGTTAACTATTCATGAAAATCGCAAATGAAATTAAATCAATATGCTAGCTCTCAAGCTTAGCCTTTTGTTAACAACACTGTCATCTCAGATTTTCAAAATATGCTTCTCAACCATAGCAAAACAAGCATTTGTGTAACAGTATTGATAGCTAGCGTAGCATTTAGCGTTATCATTCAGCAGGCAACATTTTCACAAAAACCAGAAAAGCATTCAAATAAAATAATTTACCTTTGAAGAACTTCGGATGTTTTCAATGAGGAGACTCTCAGTTAGATAGCAAATGTTCCGTTTTTCTTGAAAGATTATTTGTTTAGGAGAAATCGCTCCGTTTTCTGCGTCACGTTTGGCTACCAAAAAACCCCGAAAATTCAGTCATCAAAACGCCTAACTTTTTTCCAAATTAACTCCATAATATCGACTGAAACATGGTAAACGTTGTTTAGAATCAATCCTCAAGGTGTTTTTCACATATCTCTTCGATGATATATCGTTCGTGGAAGTCTCCTCTCTCCCCTGAATCACATGGATGAATGCGTGCACCTTGTAGATTACGCAGCAATTTCGACAAAGGACACCGGGCGGACACCTCGTAAATGTAGTCTCTTATGGCCAATCTTCCAATGATATGCCTACAAATACGTCACAATGCTGTAGACACCTTGGGCAAACGGCAGAACGTGTAGGCTCGTTCAGGGCGCATTCACAGCCATATAAGGAGACAATGGAAAACAGAGCCTCAAAAATTCTGCTCATTTCCTGTTTGAAGTTTCATCTTGGTTTCGCCTGTAGCATCAGTTCTGTGGCACTCACAGATAATATCTTTGCAGTTTTGGAAACGTCAGAGTGTTTTCTTTCCAAAGCTGTCAATTATATGCATAGTCGAGCATCTTTTTGTGACAAAATATTGCGCTTAAAACGGGCATGTTTTTTTATCCAATAATGAAATAGCGCCCCCATAGCTTCAACAGGTTAACTGCGTTTATTTTGAGCAAATTTAACATGTGTAAATATTTCTATGAGCATAACAAGATTCAACAACTGAGACATAAACTGAACAAGTTCCAAAGACATGTGACTAACAGAATTTGAATAACATGTCCCTGAACAAAGTGGGGGACAAAATCAAAAGTAACAGTCAGTATCTGGTGTGGCCACCAGCTGCATTAAGTACTGCAGTGTGTCTGCTCCTCATGGACTGCACCAGATTTGCCAACTCTTGTTGTGAGATGTTACTCCACTCTTCTACCAAGTCACCTGCAAGTTCCCGGACATTTCTGGGGGGAATGGACCTAGCCCTCACCCTCCGATCCAACAGGTCCCAGACGTGCTCAATGGGATTGAGATCCGGGCTCCTCGCTGACCATGGCAGAACACTGACATTCCTGTCTTCCTGTCTGGTGGCATTGTCATGCTGGATGGTCATGTCAGGATGAGCCTGCAGGAAGGGTACCACATGAGGGAGGAGGATGTCTTCCCTGTAAAGCACAGCGTTGAGATTGCCTGCAATGACAACAAGCTCAGTCTGATGATGCTGTGACACAGCGCCCCAGACCATGACGGACCCTCCACCTCCAAATCGATCCTGCTCCAGAGTACAGGCCTCGATGTAACGCTCATTCCTTCAACGATAAACGCGAATCCGACCATCACCCATGGTGAAACAAAACTTTGATTCGTCAGTGAAGAGCACTTTTTGACAGTCCTGTCTGGTTCAGCGATGGTGGGTTTGTGCCCATTGTTGCCGGTGATGTCTGGTGAGGACCTGCCTTACAACAGGCCTACAAGCCATCAGTCCAGCCTCTCTCAGCCTATTGCGAACAGTCTGAGCACTGATGGAGGGTTTGTGCGTTCCTGGTGTATCTTGGGCAGTTGTTGTTGCCATCCTGTACCTGTAACACAGGTGTGGTTTTCGGATGTACCAATCCTGTGCAGGTGTTATTATACGTGGTCTGCCACTGCGAGGACGGTCAGCTGTCCGTCCAGCTCCCTGTAGCGCTGTCTTAGGCGTCTCACAGTACGGACATTGCAATTTATTGCCCTGGCCACATCTGCAGTCCTCATGCCTCATTGCAGCATGCCTAAGGCACGTTCACGCAGATGAGAAGGGACCCTGGGAATCTTTATTTTGGTGTTTTTCAGAGTCAGTAGGAAGGCCTCTTAAGTGTCCCAAGTTTTGGAGTCCTAAATCTCCTTCTCCTAAGCATGGGAAACAGTGTTTAAACCCTTTTCAAAGAAGATCTGTGAAGTTATTTGGATTTTTATGAATTATCTTTGAAAGACAGGGTCATGAAAAAGTTACTTACGGTCACATTGGGGACGACATAAGATATCACAGTTTTTAATGTCCCGTTGGTAGGATAATCTTAATCGTAGGTCATCCATTCTATTTTCCAATGATTGCACGTTAGCCAATAGAACGGATGGCAGGGGGAGTTTACTCTCCTACGAATTCTCAGCCCGACCTGCCCCCTTTCCCTCTGTCTTTTCTTCACGCAAATGACGGGGATTTGTCCTGTTCCTGGGAAAGCAGTATATCCTTCTCGTCACACTCGTTAAAGGAAAAAGCTTCTTCCAGTTCGAGGTGAGTAATCGCTGTTCCGATGTCCAGGAGTTATGTTCTGTCATAAGAGATGGTAGCAGCAACATTATGTACAAAATAAGTTAAAAAAACAAGTTACAAACAACGCAAAAAAACTAACAAAAAAGCACAGTTGGTTAGGAGCGTGTAAAACGTCAGCCATCCTCTTTTGTGTCATCTTATGTTTATCACAACATGTCTCTCTCGTAGCAATATCAAACAATGTTATTTAATTATCGATATTGGTGCCCTCAACTACTGGAAGTTGTCCTCGAGCAGCAGGCTCTTTCCATATCTGTCTGTGTCTGTATCCTAGTGTCAGTAGAATCCTGAGCCCTCCTTTATCAACCTTGCATAAATGTCTTACTTCATTCTGGCTAAGGTGGAGATTCTAACATTTGCATGCATAACACATTATTGGAATATTTCAAACGGAGCGCACGCAACATATAAACATGTTTTCATTGATCAGCGCCATACTATATTTGTGCGCTTGTGAACAAGTGTTACCACCTACGTGGAAACGCCCTTCATTCACCTTTATGGTAACAAAAACACCTTAATTTGCTGTAAAATCTTTGAAAATGTTGGAACTGTGTCATGTAAGTTTCTAAGCACAATGGCAAACTTGATCACGTTTCTGTAAATGTGTGGGTACAAATTTTTAATATTCTGCAGCGACTTCTTTGATGGTACCATTTTTTTTTGGTCAGGGTGTGATGTGGGTGGGCATTCTATGTTTGTATGTCTTTCATTGCTTAAGTAACCTGTTTTCCCACTGTTAGTTGTGGGTGGTTATTTTCTGTTCAGTGTTGGTTGTACCTTGCAGAACTGTTTCGGCTATTCTTTTGTTATTTTGTATTCAGTTTTCAGTCAGTTAAGCTAATAAAGATGAACACGTACCCCGCTGCATTTTGGTCCAATGACTCATCTTCTTCTGCCGACGAAAGCCGTGACAATAACACTGGTAGAGCATGATGCAAGAATATTTGAACAATTTAAAAGTAAATGCTACAGCCCACATAAATCATTGACACCCTTGTTAAAGATTAGCATTAATAACTGTAATAAAATATATAATTAGAATACTGAGCTATATTGTATGAAACAACAAAAAGTGAAATTATATTATTTTATACTAATTCAATTGTTAAAAGAAAGAGATGTTGTTGACTTTTTCTCAAAAGTTAGGGGTCAAATTATTGACACCCCTAATTAAAAATAACCCTTGTCTGACACACCAATAAATAAATATCCCTATAAATATTTTTCTGAAAATGTTGTGTATTTAGCCTTACTATATAGGCCATAAATTAACATTTTCTGCTTCAGGTACCTTTAATGAAGACAGGCCTAGAAAACGAGGACTGATATCAAATATGAATAACATATGATACATTTGTGAGAGAAAATATGAATATTAAAATATGTAAATTCATGCGTTTACTGTTTTTATGCTCATAATACGTGTAATATTACATGTACCGGATAATATTGTGTAAAATAATGAAGATAACAGGCAGACAGTAAATACTGATATGAACGTATTTTTCTATTTGTAGAGAGCAAAAAAATCTATATTTCTCTATTGTCCATAAAAGCTAGCTTTGACTGAATAGAATTCCTTTAATGGCTAACTCAACCGCTTGGTAGAGAATATTTTTTAAAAGAACATTTTAATAATATCCTCATTCCAATATTATGTTTTAGAAGTCAACAACATTTTACAGTCTTGTAATTTCCCATTTTATACACAATAAGTACTGAAAATGTGTGATATAATGCAATTAGATTTTTGCTAACATTCACTTCCTGGTTTTCAACCATCTTTGAAAGTGCGTTTAAAAAAATACAGGAGTCCGATAATAATTATGGATAATCCTGAATGAATCATGAATAATGATGAGTGAAAAAGTTACAGAGCATCAAAGATCTTACCGCCAAGACATGCTAACGTCCCCTGTTATTGGTAATGGGGAAAGGTTAGCAAGTCTTGAGAGTATGATCTTTGACCCTTTGTAACTCTCTCTTAATTCGGGGGTTATCCGGAATCCTGGTAGCATCCACATGAATGTAGAAGAATTTAGAAACATATTTGTTTCTTATTTATAATAAAGTGACTCCAAAATCACGCAATGCATTATTTACCATGAATTTCTGTTGGGCACAAAATAATCAGAAACACAACTAAAACGAACTGCAAATCATCCAACAAGTTTGTAGAGTTACAAGCTCGATGTAGTCATTACGTGTTAGGAATATGGAACCACCAAATTTTGACTCCTAAGAATCTTTAGGGGTATCAATAGTTTTGATCCCTACTGTACATACCTTACCTGAAAAAATATATATTACTTGTTAAGCAAAACCTCCTTCTCTGAGCAACTGTGAGTATAAATGAATATAATTTAGCCTTTTTTTTTGCATACAATATATTTCAGTATTTTCATTATTTATTTTTTACAGTCATTATTGGTCATCTTTATCAAGGATGTCAATAATTTCAGACCCCACTGTATATCTCACATTGGGCATTACCTACGTAAGGACTGTCTATGAACCAGTAGAGTCACTTGTGTGTGTGAGGGCACTCCCTGGTGACGTGCAAGGGCCTCCACCCATCTGGTGACATGCAAGGGCCTCCACCCAGTTTATGAAGTCTGACAACATTTCTCTCAACAGTTTAAATCTAACTTTACATGGTGACAGTACTTGTCACTCTGGTTTTGGCCTAAAGTGAGCTCTTTATTTGGAAAGTCAAATCAAATCTAATCTAATCTTATTTGTCACACGTTACTGTGAAATTCTTACTTATGAGCCTTTTCCCAACAATGCTGAGTTAAAAGTAAAGAAATTAGCAAATAAAAAAGAAATAGAAAGATAATAAGTAACAAAAGGTAGCCTATATACAAGCAGTACCTGTACTGAGTCAATGTGCTGTGGTACGAGGTAGCTGAGGTAATATGTACACTACCGGTCAAAAGTTTTATAAAACTTACTCATTCAATGGTTTTTCTTTATTTGAACTATTTTCTAAATTTGAGAACGATTGTGAAGACATCAAAACTGTGAAATAACACATATGGAATCATGTTGTAACCAAAAAAGTGTTAATCAAATCTAAATATATTTTATATTTGAGATTCTTCAAATAGTCACCCTTTGCCTTGATGACAGCTTTGCACACTCTTGGCATTCTCTCAACCAGCTTCATGAGGTAGTCACCTGGAATGCATTTCAATTAACATGTTTGCCTTCTTAAATATGAATTTGTGGAATTCTTAATGCATTTGAGCCAATCAGTTGTGTTGTGACGAGGTAGTGTAAGGTTTTCTTAGTCAACCTTGTGTTCTGTTTCGTTGTATTCTTGAGCGTAGACCTGTTTCTTTGTGTTTATGAACGTAGCCCTGTCTTTCATTTTTATTCATTGATTTCAACTGTGTTAGTTACTCCTGGTCACCTGGTCTCATCAGCTCCTTATTTAGTTCAGTTAATTCTGTTTGTGCCTTTGTGAGGTATTGTTCATTTTGACTTAATCAAGCCTTTTCCTAGCTCGTTTGTGAGAACCAGTTATAGCCTTCAGTCCTAGTTTTGATTCACCTTCCTGTTTGCCTACCTGTGTATGAGGGCTCAACAGGGAACTTCAGGCAGAGTTGGCCTGTAGAAGTGACCTTCAGGATTTAAATCAATACATTCATATGTCCAACTCCATCGACTACCTCGTCGTTGACCACCGAAGAACTCTGCCACCCAGGAACCCAAAACCTTCTCTTTCCATGATTCCTTCATCCCGTCCGAGTCTTCCAGAGCCCATGCTGTTGGGCAATGCTCCTCTCCCGTGTATTGAACGTCAAAGGCGGATCCAAGAAGGGATCTGCCTATACTGTGTAGGGAAAGATCATCTACTCAGCCATTGCCCTGTTTGCCCCCCACGAAGAGATGAGAAGGGTCACTCACGCTGCTATGCAGTTAGGCGTGTCCTTATTTCTAAATATCACCCAGAAGCAATTCTTCATCCCAGTATTGATAACTGTGAAAGGGGATACTAAGTACGTAGAGGGCTTGATAGATTCAGGAGCAGCAGGTAATTTTATTGATCATCAACTAGTACAAGAGCTTGACATTGATCTAACACCTGTTACCCCTCCATTAAGGATTAACACCCTGGATGGGCAGCCATTGGGCACGGGTTTCATGACACAACCGACACAGAGCGTCACACACCAGATTGGAGTCTTCCACACCAAAACCATTCAACTCATGGAACTCTCATCCCTCAAACAGCCATTCATCCTTGGACACCCCTGGCTTAGTCATCACGACCCTGCCATCTCGCGGTGACAAAGTGAACTACTGTCCTGGTCTTCTACCTGCTTCACTAGTTGTCTCAGCCTACCCTGCAGAGCCACACCCATTGAGGACTCTGCCTCTGCAGTGGCACTCACCATGCCATCTGAATACGCACAGTACAGCAATGTCTTCAGCAAAATACAGGCCTCCACTCTGCCACCACATCGCCCAGGGGACTGTGCTATTGACTTACTCCCTCAAGTGTCCCCACCGAAGGGCTGTGTTTACCCCTATCTATCCCAGAAAATGAGGCAATGGAGAACTACATTGGTGAAGCACTGAAACGGTTTCATTTGTTCTTCTTCTTCCACGGCTGCGTCCAGCTTCCGCTTCATTGAAAAAAAGGACGGTGGTCTCCGTCCATGTATTGATTACCATTCCCTGAATGACGTCACGGTCAAGAACCATTTCCCTTTTCCTCTGATCCCAGCGACACTTGAACAAGTGGGAAAACTCAACCTGCGAAGTCCATATAACCTTGTTCGTATACGTGAAGGCGACGAATGGAAGATGGCCTTAATCACTGCACGAAGGCACTACGAATACCTGGTCATACTCTACGGCCTTACTATTGCCCCCGCCGTCTTCCAATCCTCTATGAATGAGGTTTTCCAGGTTATGATCAACTGCTTTTTCATTGTCTACATTGATGACATCCTGATTTACTTCCACTCCCTGAAGGAACACATACAGCATGGGCAAAAGTTTTTCAATGGCTCCTTGACCATAACCTTCATGTGAAGACTGAAAAGAGCACCTTTCATTTAACCTCTGTGAACTTCCTCGGATTCATACTGACACCTGGAGGGGTCAGCATGGATGAGAACATAGTCACCATCGTCAGTAACTGGCCCAAACCAACCACCATTACAGTGGGGCAAAAAAGTATTTAGTCAGCCACCAATTGTGCAAGTTTTCCCACTTAAAAAGATGAGAGAAGCTTGTAATTTTCATCATAGGTGCACTTCAACTATGACAGACAAAATGAGAAAGAAAAATCCAGAAAATCACATTGTAGGATTTTTTATGAATTTATTTGCAAATTATGGTGGAAAATAAGTATTTGGTCACCTACAAACAAGCAAGGTTTCTGGCTCTCACGGACCTGTAACTTCTTCTTTAAGAGGCTCCTCTGTCCTCCACTCGTTACCTGTATTAATGGCACCTGTTTGAACTTGTTATCAGTATAAAAGACACCTGTCCAAAACCTTAAACAGTCACACTCCAAACTGCACTATGGCCAAGACCAAAGAGCTGTCAAAGGACACCAGAAACAAATTTGTAGACCTGCACCAGGCTGGGAAGACTGAATCTGCAATAGGTAAGCAGTTTGGTTTGAATAAATCAACTGTGGGAGCAATTATTAGGAAATCGAAGACATACAAGACCACTGATAATCTCCTTCGATCTGGGGCTCCACGCAAGATCTCACCCCGTGGGGTCAAAATGATCACAAGAACGTTGAGCAAAAATCCCAGAACCACACGGGGGGACCTAATGAATGACCTGCGGAGAGCTGGGACCAAAGTAACAAAGCCTACCATCAGTATCACACTACGCCGCCAGGGACTCAAATCCTGCAGTGTCAGACGTGTCCCCCTGCTTAAGCCA
Organism: Oncorhynchus nerka; assembly: GCF_034236695.1. Lineage (NCBI taxonomy): Eukaryota > Metazoa > Chordata > Actinopteri > Salmoniformes > Salmonidae > Oncorhynchus > Oncorhynchus nerka. The sequence continues at coordinate 100,776 of NW_027040017.1, forward strand.
GTACATGTCCAGGCCCGTCTGAAGTTTGCTAGAGAGCATTTGGATGATCCAGAAAAAGATTGGGAGAATGTCATATGGTCAGATGAAACCAAAATATAACTTTTTGGTAAAAACTCAACTCCAAAGAACACCATACCTACTGTGAAGCATGGGGGTGGAAACATCATGCTTTGGGGCTGTTTTTCTGCAAAGGCACCACTGATCCGTGTAAAGGAAAGAATGAATGGGGCCATGTATCGTGAGATTTTGAGTGAAAACCTCCTTCCATCAGCAGGGGCATTGAAGATGAAACGTGGCTGTGTCTTTCAGCATGACAATGATCAATACTTTTTTTGCCCCACTGTAACTTGTTTGGGGTAGGAGGCAGTATTTTCACATCCGGATGAAAAGCATGCCCAGAGTAAACGGCCTGCTACAAAGCCATAAACGCTAGAATATGCATACTATTAGTAGACTTGGATAGAAAACACTCTGAAGTTTCTAAAACTGTTTGAATGATGTCTGTGAGTGTAACAGAACTCATCAGGCAGGCATAAACCTGAGAAAAAAATCCACCAGGAAGTGGGAAATCTGAGGTTGGTCGATTTTCAACTCAGCTCCTATTGAAGATACATTACATTTACATTTAAGTCATTTAGCAGACGCTCTTATCCAGAGCGACTTACAAATTGGTGCGTTCACCTTAAGACATCCAGTGGAACAGCCACTTTACAATAGTGCATCTAAATCTTTTAAGGGGGGGGTGAGAAGGATTACTTTATCCTATCCTAGGTATTCCTGAAAGAGGTGGGGTTTCAGGTGTCTCCGGAAGGTGGTGATTGACTCCGCTGTCCTGGCGTCGTGAGGGAGTTTGTTCCACCATTGGGGGGCCAGAGCAGCGAACAGTTTTGACTGGGCTGCGCGGGAACTGTACTTCCTCAGTGGTAGGGAGGCGAGCAGGCCAGAGGTGGATGAACGCAGTGCCCTTGTTTGGGTGTAGGGCCTGATCAGAGCCTGGAGGTACTGAGATGCCGTTCCCCTCACAGCTCCGTAGGCAAGCACCATGGTCTTGTAGCGGATGCGAGCTTCAACTGGAAGCCAGTGGAGAGAGCGGAGGAGCGGGGTGACGTGAGAGAACTTGGGAAGGTTGAACACCAGATGGGCAGCGGCGTTCTGGATGAGTTGTAGGGGTTTAATGGCACAGGCAGGGAGCCCAGCCAACAGCGAGTTGCAGTAATCCAGACGGAGATGACAAGTGCCTGGATTAGGACCTGCGCTGCTTCCTGTGTGAGGCAGGGTCGTACTCTGCGGATGTTGTAGAGCATGAACCTACAAGAACGGGCCACCGCCTTGATGTTAGTTGAGAACGACAGGGTGTTGTCCAGGATCACGCCAAGGTTCTTAGCGCTCTGGGAGGAGGACACAATGGAGTTGTCAACCGTGATGGCGAGATCATGGAATGGGCAGTCCTTCCCGGGAGGAAGAGCAGCTCCGTCTTGCCGAGGTTCAGCTTGAGGTGGTGATCCGTCATCCACACTGATATGTCTGCCAGACATGCAGAGATGCGATTCGCCACCTGGTCATCAGAAGGGGGAAAGGAGAAGATTAATTGTGTGTCGTCTGCATAGCAATGATAGGAGAGACCATGTGAGGTTATGACAGAGCCAAGTGACTTGGTGTATAGCGAGAATAGGAGAGGGCCTAGAACAGAGCCCTGGGGACGCCAGTGGTGAGAGCGCGTGGTGAGGAGACAGATTCTCGCCACGCCACCTGGTAGGAGCGACCTGTCAGGTAGGACGCAATCCAAGCGTGGGCCGCGCCGGAGATGCCCAACTCGGAGAGGGTGGAGAGGAGGATCTGATGGTTCACAGTATCGAAGGCAGCCGATAGGTCTAGAAGGATGAGAGCAGAGGGAGAGAGAGTTAGCTTTAGCAGTGCGGAGGGCCTCCGTGATACAGAGAAGAGCAGTCTCAGTTGAATGACTAGTCTTGAAACCTGACTGATTTGGATCAAGAAGGTCATTCTGAGAGAGATAGCGGGAGAGCTGGCCAAGGACGGCACGTTCAAGAGTTTTGGAGAGAAAAGAAAGAAGGGATACTGGTCTGTAGTTGTTGACATCGGAGGGATCGAGTGTAGGTTTTTTCAGAAGGGGTGCAACTCACGCTCTCTTGAAGACAGAAGGGACGTAGCCAGCGGTCAGGGATGAGTTGATGAGCGAGGTGAGGTAAGGGAGAAGGTCTCCGGAAATGGTCTGGAGAAGAGAGGAGGGAATAGGGTCAAGCGGGCAGGTTGTTGGGCGGCCGGCCATCACAAGACGCGAGATTTCATCTGGAGAGAGGGGAGAAAGAGGTCAGAGCACAGGGTAGGGCAGTGTGAGCAGAACCAGCGGTGTCGTTTGACTTAGCAAACGAGGATCGGATGTCGTCGACCTTCTTTTCAAAATGGTTGACGAAGTCATCTGCAGAGAGGGAGGGGGGAGGAGGATTCAGGAGGGAGGAGAAGGTGGCAAAGAGCTTCCTAGGGTTAGAGGCAGATGCTTGGAATTTAGAGTGGTAGAAAGTGGCTTTAGCAGCAGAGACAGAAGAGGAAAATGTAGAGAGGAGGGAGTGAAAGGATGCCAGGTCCGCAGGGAGACGAGTTTTCCTCCATTTCCGCTCGGCTGCCCGGAGCCCTGTTCAGTGGGATACAGTGGGATATTGGTAATGTTGCACTTCCTAAGGCTTCCACTAGATGTCAATAGTCGTTAGAACCTTGTCTCATGCCTCTACTGTTTAGTGGGGCCGAAAGAGAGAGGATTGAGTCAGGTCTGCCATGAGGTGACCATGCTCTGACCATGCTCGTTCACGTGAGAGCGAGCTCTTTTCCAATTCTGAAGACAACGGAATACTCCGGTTGGAACATTATTGAAGAATTATGTTAAAAACATCCTAAAGATTGATTCAATACTTTGTTTGTCATGTTTTTACGGACTGTAATATAACTTTTTAAACTTTTTGTCCATACTTTCCGCTGGACCTGCCCGCGCGTCCTGAGTTTGGAAAGTGTACTGAACGCTAGAACAACAAGGAGGAATTTGGACATAAATGACGGACATTATTGAACAAAACAAACATTTATTGTGGAACTGGGATTCCTGGGAGTGCATTCTGATGAAGATCATCAAAGGTAAGTGAATGTTTATAATGTTACTTCTGACTTCTGTTGACTGCATAACATGGCAGATATATTTGTGTCTTGATTGGGCTCTGAGCGCCGACTCAGATTATTGCATGGTTTGCTTTTTTCGTAAAGCTTTTTTGAAATCTGACACAGCGGTTGCATTAACCTCTTCAGTCGACCCTCTACTTTTTTGAACATTCTGTTAAAAATCGCGCAACATTTCAGCGCCCTGCTACTCATGCCAGGAATATAGTATATGCATTTGCTTAGTCTGTGTGGATAGAAAACACTCAGACGTTTAAAAAACTGGTTAAATCACTGCTGTGGCTTTACCAGAACGGCATTTACATCGAAAAGCACAGGAAAAACTGATCACTGAAAATGGGAAAATATATCCATGCGCTACTTGATCCCATTGATAAAGGTGAACCACAATTAATTGACTGAGGTTGCAGTACCTACAGCTTCCACAGGGTGTCTAGAGTCTTGTCATTTCCCTTCGAGTTTTTTCTTGGTCAAACACATGCAGGACACCGTATCTAATCCGGTCTAGGACCGGATATTTTCGTTGAGTTTCTAGCCGGACATTTTCCAGACGGACAGCTAATGATCTTTACATCGCCTCCTGATGAATTTTATCGCTTATTAACGTTTACTAATACCTAAAGTTGCATTACAAACGTATTTCGAAGTGTTTTGTGAAAGTTTATCGTCGACTTTTTGAATTTTAAAAAATGACGTTACGTTTTGAAACAATGTTTTTTCGTTTATCACACAGTCTACATATAACGATATCTAGGCTTATATGGACCGATTTAATCGAAATAAAGACCCAAATAGTGTTTATGGGACATCTAGGAGTGCCAACAAAGAAGATGGTGAAAGGTAATGAATGTTTTCTATTTTATTGTGCGGTTTGTGTAACGCATGAAATGCTAATTATTTTGTTTACGTCCCCTGTGGGTCTTTTGGGGTGTTGCATGCTATCAGATAATAGCTTCTCATGCTTTCGCCGAAAAGCATTTTAAAAATCTGACTTGTTGCCTGGATTCACAACGAGTGTAGCTTTAATTGATACCCTGCATGTGTATTTTAATGAACTTTTGAGTTTTAACTAATACTATTAGCATTTAGCGTAGCGCATTTGCATTTCCAGAGCTCTAGTTGGGACGCAAGCGTCCCGAGTAGAAGCAACAGGTTAAGGAGAAGTGCATCTAAAATTCTATGCATAACAGTTGTATATTTTAGCAATGTTTATTATGAGTATTCCTGTAAATTGATGTGGCTCTCTGCAAAATCAAAGGATGTTTTGGAACTTCTGAACGTAAGGCGCCAATGTAAACTCTGCCTCCGAAGTAAAAGTAGGAGCCATACTCTCTCAGCGGGTGGGAACACCTCCAAAATCACATCCCTGTGCCGTCTTCTCCAGGAAGTTATCCTCCACTGAGAGGAATTACGAAGTGGGGAACAGAGAACTCCTCGCCATCAAGCTGGTTGGAGGGCGCACAACATCTCTTTCTCTTCCTAACAGATCATCGTAATCTAGAATATATCTGAGGGGCCAAGAGGTTAAACTCCAGACAAGCCCGCTGTGTTCTCTTCTCTTCATTCTCTTCGAAAGAAAAACATAAAAGCTGATGCTCTCTCGCACCAGTTTGACCTTCTGACCAGTAACTCAGACCCTACACCCATTTTTCCTTCCTCTTGCATTATGGGACCGGTACAGTGAGAGGTTCACTGCCATACAAGAAGCCCTAACCTCAGACCTGGATCCTCCTGAGACACCAGCTGGGTAGAGTTACATACCAGCAGCTGTTAGACCCCAACTGATGCAATGGTGTCACACGTCCTTGGGTTCAGGACATCCGGGCATTACACGAACCAAGTCCTGGTGATCCTCACTGGCATCCGATGTAAGGGATTATGTACTCTCCTGTCCAGTCCGCACCCAAACCAAAATCCCTCGTCATCTCCCAACGGGTAAACTTCAACCTTTGCCAATCCCTCACAGACCCTGGTCCCACATAGCTGTAGACTTCATCAAAGACCTTCCTGAATCCTCTGGTAACACCACCATCCTTGTCATAGTAGACCATTTTCAAAAATGTGTTGTCTGGTTCCTCTTTCTCAATTACCTAACGCCGTCTCTGACCACAGACCCCAGTTTGTCTCCCGGGTGTGGCGAGCCTTCTGTGACCTACTGGGGGTCGCCCTCAGCCCGCCCGGGTACCATCCCCAGACTAATCGGCAGACGGAATGCCTGAACCAAGAAATAGGGAAGTACCTCCACCAACAACGTTCTGCATCTCCGCACGACTGGAGTCGGTATATGGCCTGGGCCGAATACGCTCAGATCTCAATCATGCATTCATCTCTCTGCCTTACTCTGTTTCAGTGTGTACTTGGTTACCAACCCCCCATGTTTCCCTGGGAGGCAGAGCCTGGTACTGTCCCAGCTGTCGATGACTGGTTTCAGCGTAGAGAGCGGGTATGTGAGACCGCACACCTACATCTGCATGAAGCCTCTAATAGCCAGATATGCTTTGCCAACAGACTCCACTGACCTATGCCACTCTTTCACCCCAGACAGTGTGTGTGGCTCTTTACCAGAGACATCTGGCTCCGCCTAACCTGTAAAAAGTTCTGTCCTCTCTTCATTGGTCCCTTCAAAATAACCCATCGCATCAACCTTGTCACGTACCACATCCAGTTACCAGTATATCCAGAATAAAATCTCCCCGTCCCTCCATATGTCTCTGTTAAAACTGGTCACCTACAGTCCTCTTCATCCTCCAGTCTCAACCCGCAGTGCGCCCCCACCTTTGGACATCTAGTGGACTGGGAATGTTTTATAACATTTGTAATTGTTGGTAATTTTTTCGCTGTTCCAGAAAATTCCACCAGATGGCGACTGGCTGCTTATTGCAAATGGACAAAACATCTCCAAATGGACATGGCCATTTCTCCTAAACGGAAAAGACTTCGAAGACGAAACTCAGTGAGCACCGGTTTGGCCAATTGGGCTTTTAGCCCAGAAACAAGATGGCGTTGAGGCCTCAACGCTTTTTGAGTTAAGGCCCATTTTCTGGGATTAAAGGTCAAAAATGGTAATACAGCACTAATTTGACCACTTCACGTCAAAGTACATAAACATACGGTGTAAGGAAAAAAAGAACCATCCAATTTATCTATCGTAATTTATGAGAAATAATTCAATGTCCTTTTGATGATGGTTAAAGAAAAGTGGGCTTTTTTTCAAAAAAGTTATAGATCCAGTTGCGGCGTGTTTAGACAAATCCGACAAATCCAAAACCTCTTAGAGCCCCCCCTACCGGATCCAGTATCGTGACTACGGCTCAAGCTCATTAGCATAACGCACAATGCGAAAAAATATTCCTAAAAATATTTAACCTCCACACATTAACAAGTCCAATAGCTCAAATGAAAGATAAACATCTTGTTAATCTACCCAGCAAGTCAGATTTCTAAAATGTTTTACGGCGAAAACATAGCACATATTTATATTAGATCACCACCGAAACAAAAGGCAAGCGGCGGCCATTTTGTCCCAGAAAAAATAAAATTTCAAAGTAGGATTAAAAAATAAATAATTCACTAACCTTTTGAAAATCTTCATCAGATGACAGTAATATTACATGTTACACAGTACATTTAATTTTTTTTCAATAATATGCTATTTATCCTCTTCAGTCGACCCTCTACTTTTTTGAACATTCTGTTAAAAATCGCGCAACATTTCAGCGCCCTGCTACTCATGCCAGGAATATAGTATATGCATTTGCTTAGTCTGTGTGGATAGAAAACACTCAGACGTTTAAAAAACTGGTTAAATCACTGCTGTGGCTTTACCAGAACGGCATTTACATCGAAAAGCACAGGAAAAACTGATCACTGAAAATGGGGAAAATATATCCATGCGCTACTTGAACTCATTGATAAACGTGAACTACAATTAATTGACTGAGGTTGCAGTACCTACAGCTTCCACAGGGTGTCTAGAGTCTTGTCATTTCCCTTCGAGTTTTTCTTGGTCAAACACATACAGGACACCGTATCTAATCCGGTCTAGGACCGGATATTTTCGTTGAGTTTCTAGCCGGACATTTTTTCCAGACGGACAGCTAATGATCTTTACATCGCCTCCTGATGAATTTTATCGCTTATTAACGTTTACTAATACCTAAAGTTGCATTACAAACGTATTTCAAAGTGTTTGTGAAAGTTTATCATCGACTTTTTGAATTTAAAAAAATGACGTTACGTTTTGAAACAATGTTTTTCGTTTTTATCACACAGTCTACATATAACGATATCTAGGCTTTATATGGACCGATTTAATCGAAATAAAGACCCAAATAGTGTTTATGGGACATCTAGGAGTGCCAACAAAGAAGATGGTGAAAGGTAATGAATGTTTTCTATTTTATTGTGCGGTTTGTGTAACGCCGAAATGCTAATTATTTTGTTTACGTCCCTGTGGGTCTTTTGGGGTGTTGCATGCTATCAGATAATAGCTTCTCATGCTTTCATGAAAAGCATTTTAAAAATCTGACTTGTTGCCTGGATTCACTTGAGTGTAGCTTTAATTCGATACCTGCATGTGTATTTTAATGAACTTTTGAGTTTTAACTAATACTATTAGCATTTAGCGTATCGCATTTGCATTTCCAGAGCTCTAGTTGGGACGCAAGCGTCCCGAGTAGAAGCAACAGGTTAAATCCATAAATCTCGGTTGACGACATTTAAAAAAAAAACATGCTACTCAAATGTCAGGAGAAATGATGATAGCTCCGACAGATAACGTCAGATAACAAGCAATAAACATGACTAAATATACATGTTCTACATATATTTACAAAGATACACTTCTTCTTAATGCAACCGCTGTATTACATTTATTTTTAACGTTACAGACATCGTTCACTTGGCTATACTAGGAGTCGGCGCTCAGATATTAGCAGTACGTTTGGAGTCCACAGAAACCCAAAATAACCACATAAATATTCCCTTACCTTTGATGTTCTTCCATCAGAAGATGTAGAAGGAGTCATACTTACCCAATAAATCGTTTGGTTTCACGTTGCGTGTCCCTGTATTAGCATATGCTAACAGCTTCAGCTGAAATGCATCAAAAATGACTTCTGGTCCAGCACTCTTGCGCACCAAAACTTCCAATTTACATATTATATGTCGATTAAACTGGTCAAACGATGTGCAAAATCGAGCTTTATGCTGTTGTTGGCATGTAGAACAAAGGACAGCGCTAACAGACAAACCGGTTTCAAATGCTGGATCTTGGAAAAAAGACGTTCCTCTAATCGGCCGCGCGCAATAGAGTGCCTGGTTTTCAGAGGGACACGGGCAATTTCGCACGCCAAAGGTGCAGGGCTCTTGGGATTCTCACAGTGAACGCGCCATTTGAAAGCAGGTATTGCGCTGAACAGATAGAGACTCTCCTTGGAGCGGTGGCTGCCTGGAAAGGGTGGGGGCCATGACGTCAAAGTTGACCCAACTTTTCTCATGACAAGACAGAGTTTGGGAGAAAGACTGCCCTGGGAGTTCTGCTTTACATACAGACATAATTTAAACGGTTTTAGAAACGTTAGAGTGTTTTCTATTCAATAATAATTGTTATATGCATATATTAGCAATTTTGGGGGAAAATATTTTCAGTTTACTATGGGTACGCACTTTCTCCAACAGGGGCAGTATAGAGGGAGAGTTCTAAGAGGTTAAGGCGGGTTTCAGATCTCTAAGTGATTTCTGTGATTTTCTGAACTCACACACACACACAGTCAATGGGGAGTGACACAGTGTGAGGTGGCTGCAGCCACCATGCAAATAGCAGGCCCGGAATGAAGTCTGACTAGTAGTGGTTTAACTTCTTTGGGCTAGGGGGCAGTATTCGGATGTTTGAATGAATGAGGTGCCCAAAGTATACTGCCTGTTACTCAGGACCAGAAGCTAGGATATGCATATAATTGGTAGCATTGGATAGACAATGTCTGTGAGTATAACAGAACTGATATGGCAGGCGAAAACCCGAGGACAATCCATCCAGATTTGGCTGGGAATGGGAATATAAAAGGAAGTCCTCACATATTGCAGTAACTAGAGCTTCCACTAGAAGTCAACAGTCTTTAGAAAGAGTTTTAGGCTTGTTTTTGAAAAATGCGCTAGAATTGGTTGTTTTTCTAAGTGGCTCCCACTTTGGCTGTAGTGCTTGTAGCGCATTCCGGTGAGTGTGCTTACTTCGTTATTTATCTCCGTTAATGGTCTCCGGTATTCTCCATCTTAAATTGTTTTTTTTTTTTTTTTACATAATAGGGTACCTGAGGATTGATTCGGAATGTTGTTTGACTTGATTAGAATACGTTTATTGGTAATTTACGGGATTAATTGTGCATGCATTTTGAACTAGGGACACCGGTGGATGACTGAGTCAAGCCCGCCATTGAAACTGATTTTTTTGGGATATAAGGAAGGACTTTATCGAATAAAATTACCATTTGTTATGTAGCTGGGACCCTTGTGATTGCAACCAGATGAAGATCTTCAAAGATAAGTGATTTATTTTATCACTATTTATGACTTTTGTGACACATCCGCTTTGTTGGAAAATGTATGTAATGCTTTTGTGTGTGGGGCGCTATCCTCAGATAATCGTATGGTGTGCTTTCACTGTAAAGCCTTTTTGAAATCTGACAACGCGGCTGGATTAACAAGAAGTTAAGCTTTTAAATTATGTATGACACTTGTATTTTCAATTGCGTGTTTCACAATAGTGTCATTGTCTGTTCACCCCACTCCTAGATGTCTACCAGCGTCTTGCAGATTACGTTCCCATGTTGATCCTGCAATTCATGCTTAAGGAGGGAGCCAAGATGCTGCGTGCCCAGATGATGGATCTGAGAGACAGAGCTGATATTTGACATACATAGATTGTGTGTATGTATTGGTACTCATATGTAGGCTATGTGTGCCTTTTAAAATTATTTTTTAAATTGATGGAGTCTTTCCTTGAGCTATTCTTGTCTATTAATGTTCTGTATTTTGTTTTGTTTGGACCCCCAGGAAGAGTAGCTGCTGCTTTTGCAACAGCTAATGGGGATCCTAATAAAATGCCAAATGTTGTCAAACTGCTGGGCGAAGACTCCACGGCAGCCTGCAGGAGCACATACCTGCATCAACAAACAATACAACAACATCAAAACTGATATGTGTCAGTGTGCATGTGTTTGTGTGTCCCCTTAGTCCCCGCCATTCCATGAGTTGTTGTTGAATCTGTTTTTTAAAGGCAATTCCGCTGGTTGCTTGAGTAATTGGAGATGGAAGGGAGTTCCATGCAATCATGGCTCTGTATAAAACTGTACCTTGCCGTGAATTTGTTTTGGACTTGGGAACTGAGAAGAGACGGCTGATGGCATGTCTTATGGGGTATGTACTGTATGGGTGTCTAGGCTGAATGTTATATGATTATGCAGAATTGTCATCACAGTAATATTTCTGATTAAGTCTAGCACAGAAGCAGTTCATCTCTCATAAACCCTCGATCAGGAAAGACTGGCATGCATGTTGCTGTTAGTTCTGTATGTGCAGTTAATGGCAAGGTGTGATGCTCTGTTTTGAGCCAGCTGCAGCTTTTGCATTTGACCATATTATTGGACAGTAATTAAGATGGGACAAGAGCAGAGCCTGAACAACTATAAGAGTTGATTTTTGTGTCCCAAACCCCCCTCAGACATACCTCTCCCCATCTTCACAACAACTTTGTCAAAAAACTCCATCTCCCCGAAACAGGCTGGAATTCCAGGTGGTCTTTTCAAACAGATCTTACACTAAAATAGCATTATTATCATCATCACAATTTCACAGTATTATTCCAACCTCATAGTGTGGCAATATATACTGAATAAAATGATAAACGCAACGTGTAAAATGTTGGTCTCTTGTTTAGTTTGGCGTCGTAACCAACTTCAGGGGGAAAATGCTCCCCTTCGATGGCAACTGGCATGCTGGAGAAGTGTGCTCTTCATGGATGAAACACGGTTTTAACTGTATCAGGCAGACGGCGTGGATGGCGTCATGTGGGCGAATGGTTTGCTGATGTCAATGTTGTAAACAGGGTGCCCCATGGTGGTGGTGGGGTTATGGCATGGGCAGTCATAAGCTACAGACAATGAACACAATTGCATTTTATCGATGGCAATTTGAATGCAAAACGATTGGGGCGGCAGGGTAGCCTAGTGGTTAGAGCGTTGGGCTAGGAACCGAAAGGTTGCAAGTTTGTATTCCCTGAGCTGACAAGGTACAAATCTGTCATTCTGCCCCTGAACAAGGCAGTTAACCCACTGTTCCTAGGCTGTCATTGAAAATAAGATGTTTTTCTTATCTGATTTGCCTAGCTAAATAAAGGTAAAATAAAAATAAAGATACTTTGACAAGATCCTTAAGGCCATTGTCTTGCCATTCATCTGCCGCCATCACCTCATTGTTTCAGCATGATAATGCACAGCGCCATGTCGTAAGGATCTGTGCACAATTCCTGGAAGCTGAAAATGTCCCAGTTCTTCCATGGCCTGCATACTCACCAGACATGACACCCATTGAGCATGTTTTGTATGGTCTGGATTGACGTGTACAACAGCGTTTTCCGATTCTTGACAATATCCATCAACTTCGCACAGCCATTGAGGAGGGTTGGGACAACATTCCACATGCCACAATGAACTCTATGTGAAGGAGATGTCACACTGCATGAGATACTGACTGGTTTTCTAATTCACGCCCATACCTTTTTTTGAAGGTACTGTATCTGTGACCAAGAGATATATATTTGTAGTCCCAGTTGTGAAATCCATAGATTTGGGCCTAATTTATTTATTTCAATTGACTGATTTCTTCATGATATAAACTGTATCTCAGTCAAATCTTTGAAATTGTTGTTTGTTGCGTTTTATATTTTGGTTCAGTGCATATAAAACACAGAAAATCTCATTTTTAACTGTACTGGGCCTTTAGTAGTTGAACAGAGCTTTGTAAATATACTGTATGTACAACTATAGAAGCTTTCATTTTTCACACTGACTTTTTATCTACCTATGGATTTTATACTATTATCAACTGACTATTGAAGTTCGAACAAAAACATGAAATATTATTGCAGTTTTAATCCATATATTTGTATGTTAATTATTTAACATTGTGGTTAACTTTTCTTCTGACCAACCATTGTCTTAATGTTGGAAATTCATTTAATGAGATTAATAACATTTCTTTCTATAGCTTTATTGCTACCTAATCATTCCCCTATGTGGTCATCTACACAAATGTCATTAATTAAAATCCAAGTGTATTTAAAAGGGCTACAAGTTTGTAATCTGACAATTGGTCTTATTTCATTTTTATGTAACCATTTGTATTATGTTCCACTTATAAAGAGGGGGTGGGGTTGGCAGGTCCAAAGAAGAGTTGCATTCTGTTTGATATGATGCTGTACTTGGACTGGATAATTGCTGTGAAAATCAGTAAAGAATCATTCAAATGAAAGTGAAGGTAAGGACATAGAGGTTACTTCTGAACGCTTTCTATAGAATATTGCACAGGTTTCTCGGTTTCCCCAAAGAAGTTCTGGCCATCGATGTGTGAAAAACAAAAATATTCCAACTACAGCCTAACAACTTCCATACAGAAGGATAAAGGTATATTACAGTGGTGAATGATGCAGTCACCGATAAGCTTCTCCCAGGTAAACCAAACTTCTTCATCTTTGTGGAAACCATGTGCGGGCTACCTACAAATGTATCAAACCGACGGTCCCATGGTCCCATCCATGACAGCAGATTGAGTTGACTCGTCCTCATGAAAGATGTGACAGAGACACTACCAGGCCCCCTAAACGCCTTCATACTAATACTTAGCTGAAAAGCTCACAGCGAACCTACATACAATTTAGTCCTAAAGTTAGCTGGATAGATACAGTCCTTTCAGAAAGTATTCACACACTTTTTCCACATTTTGTTGTGTTACAGCCTGAATTTGAAATGTATTCAATTGAGATATTTCTCACTGGCCGACACACAATACCCCATAATGTCAAAGTGGAATTATGTTATTAGACATTTTTACAAATTAATTAAACATTTAAAACTAAAATGTCTTAAGTCAATAAGTATTCAACCCCTTTATTATGACAAGCCTAAATAAGTTTAGGAGTGAAAATTTGCATAACAACTCACATAGGTGGCATGGACTCACTCTGTGTGCAATACTAGTAATAATACTCACTCTGTGTGCAATAATAATTTCAACATTTTTTTTCTGAGGTCTTGGCTGATTTCTTTTGATTTTCCCATTATGTTAAGCAACGAGGCACTGAGTTTGAAGGTAGGCCTTGAAATACATCTACAGGTACACCTCCAATTGACTCAAATGATGTCAATCAGAAGCTTCTAAAGCCATGACATAATTTTCTGGAATTTTCCGAGCTGTTTAAAGGCACAGTCAACTTAGTGTATGTAAACTTTTTATTATTATCATTTATTACAAAAAAACACAAGGAAGGGGTAACATTAAAGTATTAGAACATGAAGGACAAACAATACAGCATCAAGACACTATCAAACATGTATGAGTCTTTGCACAACAGTGCCATCCTTATGTGTGAGGGTGCGTGTGCATGATAGTGATATAAAATATATGTCATAGTTTCCTTTTTCATGATCACAATCTTGTGAAACCCGAACCCTCCAAGATCCTTTCACAGTTCCCCAACAGCTGCCCCTCAACCATTCGAGACCCTTCCCACAGTCTTCCCCACCAACTACCAAGAGAACTAAAGAGAAAAAAGGAAAAGAAAGGAGAAAACAGCAAACAACAATGCAAAAAACATAGAACAAAATAATGCATTTAAAACAAAGGACATCATAACAGAAATCATAAGAGCAATGACAACTGTATATGTTTGTGTTCATGTCTGGCACTATTACACGTATGTGTGTGTTCTTGTATGTGTTTATTTGAATGAGAGTGTGTGTATATGTGTGTGTACAAACACCTGCGCGGCATCAGCCTTAGGCATTAGTTGTAAAGACACTGCCACTTAGTGTTATTCAAATGTACTTTTATTATGTTTTCTTTGGACATTCTTTTCTCCTTTATCTTTTGAGCATCATTCTCTCTGTTATGCAGATGAGTGAGGACCCAACAGCGATTCAACAGAAACAGTCTTTTAATGTCCAAACAGGGAAAACATAAATCCTCAATCGTTACAGGAGATGTCCAAACAGGGAAAACATAAATCCTCTATCTTTGCAGGAGAGTCCTCCTTCTAGTAGTAGAGGAGAATTGCAGGGCTAGCGGCAACAGACTGCAGGTCCCTCAGGGTAGGCGCGGGCCGTAGAGGACAAAGACACCTGCTCACACGTAGCATCTAATAAAGAGGCAGATTACGACAGGACGGGACAAGGGCAAAGCAAACAAGAATCCGACAAGGACAGAAGCAGAAACAGAGAGAGAAATAGAGACTTAATCAGAGGGCAAAAGAGGAGACAGGTGTGAGAGAGTAAACGAGGTCGTTAGGAGAATGGGGAACAGCTGGGAGCAGGAACGGAACGAAAGAGAGAGAGAAAGATAGTAACCTAATACGACCAGCAGGGGAAACGAAGAGAAGAGAAAGCACAGGGACAAGACATAACATGACAGTACCCCCACTCACCGAGCGCCTCCTGGCGCACTCGGGAGAAACCTGGCGGCAACGGAGGAAATCACCGATCAGCGAACGGTCCAGCACGCCCCGAGATGGAACCCAACTCCTTTCCTCAGGACCGTACCGGAAAACGATGAAGAGGGAATCATTGTGCTATTATTATTTTTAAATGAGACACGGGTAGAGAACTGTAAGAGTTAGAGCTATCAGGACCAAACAGGCCAGGAGAGTGACAACTTGGGGCAGACTGAGACACAGCAAGGCTAGGAGCAGGACCAGGAGAGATGCGGTGGCTGGGGACAGACTGAGACACAGCAAGGCCAGGGGTAGGGGCAGGAGGAGAGTTACCAGACTTAGTCTGCGCGCAGTCCGAACAAGCAGCCACGAAAACGACACGTGTCACGCTCCTGAGTGGGCCACCAAAACGCTGGCGAATAGAAGCAAGCGTACCCCGAACGCCGGGGTGGCCGGCTAACTTGGCAGAGTGAGCCCACTGAAGAACGGCCAGACGAGTAGGAACGGGAACGAAAAGAAGGTTCCTAGGACAAGCGCGCGGAGACGGAGTGTGAGTGAGTGCTTGCTTTACCTGCCTCTCAATTCCCCAGACAGTCAACCCGACAACACGCCTCAGGGAGAATCCCTCGGGTCGGTGGAGGCTACTGAAGAACTGAAGAGACGGGATAAAGCATCAGGCTTGGTGTTCTTAGAGCCCGGACGATAAGAAATAACGAACTCGAAACGAGCGAAAAACAGCGCCCAACGAGCCTGACGCGCATTAAGTCGTTTGGCAGAACGGATGTACTCAAGGTTCTTATGGTCAGTCCAAACGACAAAAGGAACGGTCGCCCTCCAACCACTGTCGCCATTCGCCTAGGGCTAAGCGGATGGCGAGCAGTTCGCGGTTTACCACATCATAGTTACGTTCCGACGGCGACAGGCGATGAGAAAATACGCGCAAGGGTGGACCTTATCGTCAGAATGGGAGCGCTGGGACAGAATGGCTCCCACGCCCACCTCTGACGCGTCAACCTCGACAATGAACTGTCTAGAGACGTCAGGTGTAACAAGGATAGGAGCGGATGTAAAACGCTTCTTGAGGAGATCAATACTACAATCATACGACCGGTGAGGAGGAAGGGAGGTGGCCCTGGACCGACTGAAGACGTGCGCAGATCATGATATTCCTCCGGCACCCCTGTCAAATCACCAGGCTCCTCCTGAGAAGAGGGGCAGAAGAAACAGGAGGGATAGCAGACATTAAACATTTCACATGACAAGAGACGTTCCAGGAGAGGATAGAATTACTAGACCAATTAATAGAAGGATTATGACACACTAGCCAGGGATGGCCCAAAACAACAGGCGTAAAAGGTGAACGAAAAATCAAAAAAGAAATGGTTTCGCTATGATTACCAGAGACAGTGAGGGTTAAAGGTAGCGTTTCACGCTGAATCCTGGGGAGAGGACTACCATCCAAGGCGAACATGGCCGTGGGCTCCCCTAACTGTCTGAGGGGAATGTCATGTTCCCGAGCCCAGGCTTCGTCCATAAAACAGCCCTCCGCCCCAGAGTCTATCAAGGCACTGCAGGAAGCTGCCGAACCGGTCCAGCGTAGATGGACTGACAAGGTAGTACAGGATCTTGAAGGAGAGACCTGAGTAGTAGCGCTCACCAGTAGCCCTCCGCTTACTGATGAGCTCTGGCCTTTTACTGGACATGAAATGACAAAATGACCAGCGGAACCGCAATAGAGACAGAGGCGGTTGGTGATTCTCCGTTCCCTCTCCTTAGTCGAGATGCGAATACCCCCCAGCTGCATGGGCTCAGCACCTGAGCCAGTGGAGGAAGATGGTAGTGATGCGGAGAGGGGGGAAACGGATAACGCGAGCTCTCTTCCACGAGCTCGGTGACGAAGATCTACCCGTCGTTCTATACGAATAGCGAGTTCAATCAAAGAATCCACGCTGGAAGGAACCTCCCGGGAGAGAATCTCATCCTTTACCTCCGCGTGGAGACCCTCCAGAAAACGAGCGAGCAACGCCGGCTCGTTCCAGTCACTGGAGGCAGCAAGAGTGCGAAACTCTATAGAGTAGTCCGTTATGGATCGATTCCCTTGACATAGGGAAGACAAGGCCCTGGAAGCTTCTTTCCCAAAAACTGAACGATCAAAAACCCGTATCATCTCCTCCTTAAAGTTCTGATACTGGTTAGTACACTCAGCCCTTGCCTCCCAGATTGCCGTGCCCCACTCACGAGCCCGTCCAGTAAGGAGAGATATGACGTAGGCGATACAAGCTGTACCCCTGGAGTACGTGTTGGGCTGGAAAGAGAACACAATATCACACTGGGTGAGGAACGAGCGGCATTCAGTGGGCTCCCCAGAGTAACACGGTGGGTTATTAATTCTGGGCTCCGGAGACTCGGAAGCCCTGGAAGTAGCCGGTGGATCGAGGCGGAGATTGTGAATATGTTTCGAGAGGTCGGAGACTTGGGCGGCCAGGGTCTCAACGGCATGTCGAGCAGCAGACAATTCCTGCTCGTGTCTGCCTAGCATCGCTCCCTGGATCTCGACGGCTGAGTAGAGAGGATCCGAAGTCGCTGGGTCCATTCCTGGTCGGATTCTTCTGTTATGCCGATGAGTGAGGACCCAACAGCGATTCAACAGAAACAGTCTTTTAATGTCCAAACAGGGAAAACATAAATCCTCAATCGTTACAGGAGATGTCCAAACAGGGAAAACATAAATCCTCTATCTTTGCAGGAGAGTCCTCCTTCTAGTAGTAGAGGAGAATTGCAGGGCT
Source organism: Oncorhynchus nerka (assembly GCF_034236695.1). Classification (NCBI taxonomy): domain Eukaryota; kingdom Metazoa; phylum Chordata; class Actinopteri; order Salmoniformes; family Salmonidae; genus Oncorhynchus; species Oncorhynchus nerka. The sequence goes on from NW_027040017.1 coordinate 118,443, forward strand.
AGCGGCAACAGACTGCAGGTCCCTCAGGGTAGGCGCGGGCCGTAGAGGACAAAGACACCTGCTCACACGTAGCATCTAATAAAGAGGCAGATTACGACAGGACGGGACAAGGGCAAAGCAAACAAGAATCCGACAAGGACAGAAGCAGAAACAGAGAGAGAAATAGAGACTTAATCAGAGGGCAAAAGAGGAGACAGGTGTGAGAGAGTAAACGAGGTCGTTAGGAGAATGGGGAACAGCTGGGAGCAGGAACGGAACGAAAGAGAGAGAGAAAGATAGTAACCTAATACGACCAGCAGGGGGAAACGAAGAGAAGAGAAAGCACAGGGACAAGACATAACATGACACTCTCTCCCACACAGCAACTCCCACTTGTCTCCAATACCACATACTAACCCTCAGCCCATTCCATCTATCTCTGCTGGCCACCCACTTCGTGTTTCTACGCAACACATATCTTTCAACTATGCTATGATGTTTAATGTACAATTTGAATCTATCTAATCGAATAGAATCTACAGATTGCGTGTTGAAGATAAATATTTTACTAAGAGTTTTAGTATATTCATAATTGACTGACCTGGTCTCTCCAGATCTCCTAACAGTACTATTTCTAGGGTCAATTTTAGATTAATGCTATGCATTTTCAGCCATTCCTGAGCCTGAGACCAGAAACAGGCTACCTGAGGTCAATACCAAAATAAATGGTCTATTGATTCTGTATCCTCATAACAAAATCTGCAGAGCTTCGATGATTTTATGCCCCATATATTCAACATTTTGTTGGTGGCAAGAATTCTATATAATAATTTTAGCTGAAAAGCACGAAGTCTTGAATCCGATTGGTCAGACCAGCGTTGAACAGACCTGAGTGCGGGTGCTTCCTGTTTTAGTTTCTGTCTATCGGCTGGGAGCAACAAAATGGAGTCGTGGTCAGCTTTTCCGAAAGGAGGGCGGGGGAGGGCCTTATATGTGTCGCGGGAGTGTAAATAACAATGATCCAGGGTTTTGCCAGCCCAGGTCGCGCAATTGATATGCTGATAAAATTTAGGGAGCCTTGTTTTCAGATTTTTTTCTCATCAATCTATACACAATACAACATAATGACAAAGCAAAAAATGTTTTTTTAGAAATGTTTGCAAAAGTAATAAAGAATTATGTTAAATATCTTATTTACTTAAGTATTCAGACCCTTTGCTATTGAGCTCAGGTGCATCCTGTTTCCATTGATCATCCTTGAGATGTTTCTACAACTTGATTAGAGTCCACCTGTGGTAATTTCAATTGATTGGACATGATTTGGAAAGGTACACACCTGTCTATACAAGCTTGTAGAGTCATACACAATAGCACTCAAGGCTGTAATCGCTGCCAAAGGTGCTTCAATAAAGTACTGAGTAAAAGGTCTGAATACTTATTTAAATGTAATATTCCCGTTTCTTCTAAATGTCTTAAAACAACTTGTTTTTGCTTTGTCATTATGGGGTGTTGTGTACAGATTGAGGGTAAATAAACTATTTTATACATTTTAGAGTAATGCTGTAACCTAACAAAATGTGGAAAATGTCAAAAGGCCTGAATACTTTCCAAAGGCACTGTATATGTGTCTATACCGTCCCAGTCAAAAGTTTGGACACACCTACTAGTTGTTTAATTTTTACTATTTTCTACATTGTGAAATTATAGTGAAAACATCAAAACTATGAAAAGCACATATGGAATCATATAGTAACCAAAAAAGTGATAAACAAATCCAAATATATTTTAGATTTTAGATTCTTAAAAGCAGCCACCCTTTGCCTTGATGACGTCTTTGCACACTCTTGGCATTCTCTCAACCAACTTCACCAGGCATCCTTTTCTAAAAGTCTTGTAGGACTTCCCACATATGCTCAGCACTTGTTGGCTGCTATTCCTTCACTCTGCGGTCCGACTCATCCCAAACCACCTCAATTGGGTTGTGGTCGGGTGATTGTGGAGGTCAGGTCATCTGATGCAGCACTCCCTCTCTCTCCTTCTTGGTCAAATAGCCCTTACACAGCCTGGAGGTAGGTTATGTCATTGTCCTGTTGAAAAATAAATGATAGTCCCACTAAGAGCAAACCAGATGGGATGGCATATCGCTGCTGAATGCTGTTGTAGCCATGCTGGTTAAGTGTGCCTTGAATCGTAAAATAAATCACAGGCAGTGTAACCAGCAAGCACCCCCACACATCACACCTCCTCCTCCATGCTTCACAGTGGGAACCACACATGCAGAGATTATCAGTTCACCTACTCTGCGTCTCACAAAGACACAACGGTTGGAACCAAAAATCTCAAATTTTTCATCAGACCAAAGGACAGATTTCCACCGGTCTAATGTCCATTGCTCGTGTTTCTTGGCCCATGCAAGTCACTTCTTCTTATTTGTGTCCTTTTAGTAGTGGTTTCTTTGCAGCAATTCGACCATGGAGGCCTGATTCACACAGTCTCCTCTGAACAGTTGATGTTGAGACTTGAACTTAGGACTTGAGACTTGGTTGAAATCTTATCTGTCGGAAAGATATCAGTTTTTCTCTGTGGATGGTTTGTCCTCTGACAAATCAACTGTCCATTTCGGTGTTCCTCAATGTTCCGTTTTAGGACCACTATTGTTTTCACTATATATTTTACCTCTTGGTGATGTCATTCGGAAAACATGATGTCAATGTTTCATCTCCATGAAACATGGTGAAGCCCCAAAATTGCCCTCCCTAGAAGCCTGTATTTCAGACATGAGGAAGTGGATGGCTGAAAATGTTTTACTTTTTAACTCGGACAAAACAAAGATGCTTGTTCTAGGTCCCAAGAAACAAAGAGATCTTCTGTTGAATCTGACTATTAATCTTGATCCCAGTGTTCATACTGCTGACAAACTTGTATGAGCTGTTTTGACTGCAACTAAGAATATATCTAAGGTCATTTGGATTTTGTGCACAGTCATACCTAGTTATAACCAGTTATAAGGTGCCCCATCTCTGCAAGCGATATGTCTATCTGGTCAAAATCACTGATAGACTTTCCCTTCACCCTATGACGATATGTATTACTTAATATTATGTCTCCAGAGAAACCTGGATTCAAATAAATAATTTTTCTATTTGCCCTAGAACAACTTATTTTCTGAGAATACACACCAATACAGCTCTATGTAGTTTAGAGTGTTTCTGAGTTTTCTTATTTGCTGTTTATATTAAGTATTTATACCATTGGCAGATTTTTATATTCCCAAAAACAAGGTACTTTTGTTTTTTTACCCAGTCATACGATACTTGGTATAGGGGAATTCTGTGGGTGCTTTATCTCTGCAGATGATCTGTCTACCTGTTCAAAATCACTGATACAGGTACCCTTCCACCCTCTAGTGGTATGGATAACTTGTAATTATGTCTCCAGAGAAACCTACATTCAAATAAAGGTCTGATTTATCAAATGACTATAGACAGAATTAGGTGTTTTTGTCTCGGGTCAAAATGACCCCAAAGGACTTGGAACTTTTTAAAACTCCATATTGGTACAGAAACACAGAACAAGTTGATTGACAAAGTCATGAAGAATTTAATAAACCATCCTTGGGCTATGATAAAAAGAAATATGCCTCTCGAGTCACAATGACCCCAGTCCATAGCTTGAGGGGTAACATGAATACATTTGTCCTTTCCCTTGCAGGCATTTCAAGACATCAATGCCTGCAGCATCCACCGCAAGTGAATGCAACACTGATGACTACTGGTGTGCATCATGTCATTTTAACAACCAATGCATATTTCACTATTTCACTAAAATATACTTTTTTTTTACACTGTAACTTTACACCATCTATAAAGGCTGTAAACCTAAGACTTTTATACTCTTCACCAGCTATGTAAGTTAATGCCCTTATCAGGTGTGTTGGAATGCGTGTATATGACAGGATTCAAGACATAGATTCTATATTTAACATGGCATAATATTGTATATCATTATAATCACTACCAGGAATATCACTTTAGGAATATTATCGATCCATTTGTCTATTGTTTGAAATAAAATATATAAAAGAGTGATACAAATACTGACCCAAAACAATTATGATGTGTTTTTGGCAAAAGTTGTGAACATTTTTGCTAATATTTTACAAAGATTATGTATTTTACAAATCTTGCTAAATTGATTGCGTTACCTGCATAACTACAATCATATTTGAGTTATTTTTTTATTTATTTTACTAGGCAAGTCAGTTAAGAACAAGTTCTTATTTTCAATGACAGCCTAGGAACAGTGGGTTGAGTGCCTTGTTCTGGGGCAGAACAACAAATATTTACCTTGTCAGCTCAGGGATTCGGGGATTCGATCTTGCAACCTTCCGGTTCAGTAGCATCTCAACAATATATCTCAACATGTTCAACAAGGTAGTCTATAGTCCATCTATAGAAGTTTACAGAGGGTTTGTAGAGCAATCGGCAGAATTTCAACACCATATCTGTAGCCCGTAAGTCATATTTCAACAGTTTATCCCCTCGCTTATTCTACAACTGTACTAGAGCACACAGGCTTCAGTGCCAGAAAGTCAATAAAGCTACTGCAGTTTGCCTTACCACTGACTGCTGGACATCAAGGGTAACCACTTCTTACATGTTGGCCACATGTCACTTCATTGAAGACATTTTTCGATGTCTAGCTGTCTTCTGGACTGCTTTGAGTTCAGCGACAGACACACCTCAGAGAACTTGGTAGAGGAACTGTGAGAGTGGCCAGAGAATGGCAAGTGGTGTGTTGTGTTGTGTTAACCAAAGCCATGAACATTTTTAAATGGATCCATAATCCATGTCTTGCCCGCACAATCAACCTGATTGTAAGAGATGCTCTGAAGGTGATGAAGCCCACTGTGGACAAAGTGAAAGCAGCTGTGGAATACTTCTACAGGAGCACAGTAGGTGCTGAAAAACTAAAGTCTACACAACATCAGATGGGGATGCCTGAGCTGAGGCCTAAACAAGACTGCCATACAAGGTGTAATTCAACATTGTATATGTTGAAGTGGTTTCTTGAGTCAAAGGATGCCATCAACTCTACCCTGGCCATTGTCAATGCACCTGTTGATGCTCTGCCCCAAGAGGAATGGGAGGTGGTGGAGGTGTGCAGAGTCCTGGAACCCTTTGAGCAGGTCACTGTGGATATCAGTGGAGAGAGGTACAATAAGCAGTTAGTACTACATCATTATTTCATCCAGTATGACATACAGTTGAATTCGGAAGTTTACATACACTTAGGTTGGAGTCATTAAAACTTGTTTTTCAACCACTCCACAAATGTCTTGTTAACAAACTATAATTTTGGCAAATCGTTTAGGAAATTTACTTTGTGCATGACACAAGTAATTTTTCTAACAATTGTTTACAGACAGATTATTTCACTTATAATTCACTGTATCACAATTCCAGTGGGTCAGAAGTTTACATACACTAAACAGCTTGGAAAATTCCAGAAATTATGTCATGGCTTTAGAAGCTTCTGATAATCTAGTTGACATCATTTGAGTCAACTGGAGGTGTACCTGTGGATGTATTTCAAGGCCTTCCTTCAAACTCAGTGCCTCTTTGCTTGACATCATGGGATAATCATAAGAAATCAGCCACGACCTCAGAAAAAAAACTGTAGACCTCCACAAGTCTGGTTCATCCTTGGGAGCAATTTCCAAACACCTGAAGGTACCACGTTCATCTGTACAAACAATAGTACGCAAGTATAAACACCATGGGACCACCCAGCCGTCATACCGCTCAGGAAGGAGACACGTTCTGTGTCCTAGAGATGAACATACTTTGGTGCGAAAAGTGAAAATAAATCCCAGAACAACAGCAAAGGACCTTGTGAAGATGCTGGAGGAAACAGGTACAAATGTATCTATATCCACAGTAAAACAAGTCCTATATCGACATAACCTCAAAGGCCGCTCAGCAAGGAAGCAGCCACTGCTCCAAAACCGCCATCAAAAAGCCAAACTACGGTTTGCAACTGCACATGGGGACAAAGATTGTGCTATTTGGAGAAATGTGCTCAGGTCTGATGAAACAAAAATAGAACTGTTTGACCATAATGACCATCATTATGTTTGGAGGAAAAAGGGGGAGGCTTGCAAGCTGAAGAACACTATCCGAACCATGAAGCACGGTGGTGGCAGCATCATGTTGTGGGGGTGCTTTGCTGCAGGAGGGACTGGTGCACTTCACAAAATAGATGGCTTCATGAGGGAGGAAAATGATGTGGAAATATTGAAACAACATATCAAGACATCAGTCAGGAAGTTAAAGCTTGGGTGCAAATGGGTCTTCCACATGGACAATGACCCCAAGCATACTTCCAAAGTTGTGGCAAAACGGCTTAAGCACAAGAAAGTCAAGGTATTGGAGTGGCCATCATGTAGTGGCCAAGCCCTGACCTCAATCCTATAGAACATTTGTGGTCAGAACTGAAAAAGCGTGTGTGAGCAAGGAGGCCTAGAAACCTGACTCAGTTACACCAGCTCTGTCAGGAGGAATGGGCCAAAATTCACCCAACTTATTGTGGGAAGCTTGTGGAAGGCTACCCAAACGTTTGACCCAAGTTTAAAAATTTCAAGGCAATGCTACCAAATACTAATTGAGTGTATGTAAACTTCTGACCCACTAGGAATGTGATGAAAGAAATAAAAGCTGAAATAAATTGTTCTCTCTACTATTATTCTAACATTCCACTATTGAAATAAAGTGGTGATCCTAACTGACCTAAAACAGGGAATTTTTACAAGGATTAAATGTCAGGAATTGTGAAAAACTGAGTTTAAATGTATTTGGCTAAGGTGTATGTAAAGTTCCGACTTCAACTGTATGCATATGAGCAGTAGATGAGAATGTAGTATCAGTAGACAAAACATGAACCTGAACTAATAGGTTACTGTTGTCTCTTTTCAGCTATGTGACAGCCTCAAAAAGCATACTCCTGTGTAAGGGTCTGCAGCGAATCACAGCCAGCCGCCAGAGAGAAGCAAATGTAACCACAGGACAAGTGACCGAGTTGATGGACACCCTATGTTCATCAATGGACAGAAAGTTCCACAGAATGGAATATAATCACGTGCTATCAGAAACCGCTGCACTTGACCCCAGATTTAAGAAGTTAGCCTTCAGTGATGCCAATGCGATTGATGAGGCTCTTCAAAGAATAACCGCAGCAGCAGGGAGGGACAGCCCCAGGTATACTTTCAATGCACATGTGTAATAGCATCCTTTTTTTAAACATTTATTTAAATTTGTCAGCCTGCTGCAGTTTTGGTGCAATATTCTATTATGCTGTTCAGATTGTATTATTGTTGAATGGTTATATTTATATGCACTTTGTTTATATACATGAAAATGTTATACTTTAAATGCAAATGTTTAATAGCATTCTTTTTCATAACAAACCAAATGCATTTGTAAATACATTGTAGTTAAGGTAGAGTGTGACTTAATTTAATAATTTAATTTGAATTGCTTTAACAACAATCATAGTCAAACTGTTGCAAAGAGTTTGACTTAAAGAGCCGTTTGGGTGCCTAAAGAGCCGTCTCTTTTTGGTGAGCTGAGCCGAACGTGCGGGCTCATTGAAAAGAGCCAGGATTGCTCATCACTAGAGGGAAAGCGGACGGAGAGTGAGTCGGCTGAGAGGCAGCCTCACTACTGCTGCTCCTCTTCCTCCCTCCCCTCAGACTGACCATCAGATGCAACAACATTGCCAGGGCAAATTGAATCATAGCCAATATGCAGTGATAAGGCCTACTGCACAAACCTCATTGCTACAGAACTGTTTTTAATGGTTTAATGTTGCGTAAGTTTAATACGTTTTTTAAGTCATGTTTAAAAAAAGGTCTGAGGGGAGATCTGGGCTTGCATTTTGAATCATTCACTTGTATGCATGTGCAGTGGCGACCCATGATTAAGGACCCGTGGGGGCAGTGCAATTATAGAAAAACTGTATCGGGGCTCATCGGCCATTGGACACGAACATTACACAATAGGTTGTAAATTCAACAGTAAGTGGTTTGGAAGGAATCGGTGGCTAACTGCAAGCATTGCAAAGCAATTACTAGCCTGCTACTTAGTGGAGGAGGTGTGTGGTCCCAAGTGTGGGTTTAAGGGTCTCTTTTCCAAGCTTAAATGGATGAACATTCAAAATTGGCCATGGTGTCAATCCAGGGTGACTTCTGCTTCGCTCAAAACAACAGAAAACTCAGAACTGGGAAATCTGATTTCAGAAAGTTCAAGACAACTGGGAACTCAGACTGGAAGAATACGTTTTGAACGGTCATGCAACTCGGAATCGCATGTCGGGATCTCAAGCCTCTTTCTAGAGCTCCGACCTGAAGATCACTGACATTATCATGATTGAACCTTGTTTTTTTTCAGAGTTCCTAGTTGTCTTGAAAGCACCATAAATCCAGAGAATGCAAGACTTTGATGACAAAGTTTGATGAAAATGTTTTCCCACAAAGGACTGCTGCGTCACCTTCCTGTTCAAGTGACCACAGCACAACAAGGTGAGTCCAAAAATGTATTGTATGCTGCTGTATAAATGATGTAATATGGGGAAAGGAGGATACCTAGTCAGTTGTCCAACTGAATGTATTCAACTGAAACGTGTCTTCCGTAATTTAACCCAACCCCTCTGAATTAAAGAGTTGCGGGGGGCTGCCTTAATCGACATCCACGGTGCCAGGGAAACAGTGGGTTGATTTCCTTGCTCAGGGGCAGAACCTGAAGGTACCACGTTCATCTGTACAAACAATAGTACGCAAGTATAAACACCATGGGACCACGCAGCCGTCATACCGCTCAGGAAGGAGACGTGTTCTGTCTCCCCTGTCTCCCCCTCCCCTAATTTTGCCTACTCTTCTGACTTGGTGGTACACATGTAGCCTATAACCTGTTTTGGAGAAAGGTAATCATTGAATATTGCCAGAGCTTTCATTATCTGCTTAAATGCCCCCTCTATTTATCATATGGTTCTGACTTGGTGTACAGGGAGAATACTGTAAGAACGGCCCATGTTCTGAATTCTGTCGCTGTACATTTCAAAAGTGCTGAACAAATTGTTATATTGACTACGTCCATCCTAGCTCGCTCATTAATGTCATAATCAAAATGATGGATTGCCTCTTATTCAGTCGTCACCCCTTATGCCATAGTTTCTACATCTCAATTGTCAGTAGAAACCACATTTGTTTAAGCAAGTCAGCCATATCAGCAATTTGTTTTTGAAAGGCACTAAATGAGGCTGAATGAACTGTTTCGCTGCCAGACAAGGCTCTGCTGATAGCCAGGTGTAGCAGTGTTAAGGTGTTGGGACTGCTGTTGGGACTCTGTTGTTTGGAAAGTTTTATGCCCTAACAGTGTGTGGGCACCGTTTGTCACTGTTACAGTGCAATTCGTGTATTGTTTAGTGTTGTGTTGTATAGTGGGTTTGCTGGCAGCTATCTAAAAAATGTACATGATAAAATCGCCACTGTGCATGTGACATCATTAGACTTATAAAATGCATAATGCACAATATGCAGAACAACCAAAGAATATCTGATCATGGAAGAACGTCAACTCTTAAATGTCAATACATATTCTGCCACTGGGGCCACACATCAAATGAGTACAAAATGACTGGGATGCACTTCTAAATGATTAAAGACATTACATTATAATTTGCTAATCCTCATTTTGTTGGAAAATAAACTTTTCAATGTAATGTAAGACAAAGTAAATGTACCACAGCAATAAGCTCCAATTGATTAGAATATGTTTATTTCAATTTGAATGATGAGTATAATAACTATAACTATAATGAGAATCAACTTAGGTTAACAAATACTGATTAAATAGGTTGCCATTATATATTATGGGAATGGGGGACATGAGGTAAATACATTTTCAAAGTGAAGATATTTCATACTGCTGCTTGCTGCTGAGACTAGCTTGACAGCAGCAGCGACAACACCACCAGACAGGAAGCAGTGAAGAGACTGGTCTTGCTGCTTATTCCACTTGAGGTCACAACTGCATAGATAAAGCGAGAGAAAGTGAACATGAAAGGGAAATATGTATTTGCCAACCTGTTACATGATTATTGTGAATAAGGCCTGTACATATTTACTGTTAAATATTTACACACACATACACATGGATTTAGTACTGTAGATATGTGGTAGTGTTGGAGTAGGGGCCTGAGGACACAGTGTGTTGTGAAATCTGTGAATGTATTGTAATGTTTTTAAAATTGTATGAACTGTCTTAATTTTGCTGGACCCCAGGAAGAGTAGCTGTTGATGGGGATCCATAATAAATACAAATACTGTTATTGCTACAATAACCTTGTTTTCTGCCATATAGACCCTCTAGATAATGACATACAAAATATGAATTTACCATAAAACATGGACAATATTTTTTTACCTTCACCGCTGACAGTAACTGACGTGGGGTTGATGTTGAAAGCTGTGATGTTTTGTGCAGCCTTTATCAAAACGGTGCCAATTTCCTTGGAATTTGGCACAGCGGAGGAGCTAAATGCTAAATTCATGGTGTTAATGATTGATCCATTTCTGCGAACAAATGAGAGATTGTTTTAATGACAGTTGATTATATGAGGTATACTTTTTTGATCAATTATTTATTTCTTCCTTTTGTTTAATGATGTAGCATGTTTATATACATTTTCATGAAATCTGTATACGGTTCTTTGGCTGTAGAATTCAATTAATTAAAATCAACATAATCAATTGAATGCAAACAAATCACCTGAATTTTATTACTGTCAAACTGTTGAAAGAGGTGAAAGCTGATCGATAGAACGGTTCAAGCTGAAAAGAAAAAAACATGTAAAGTTTAAAGTACACTTTTTTTAACTAAGCAAGTCAGTTAAGAACAAATTCTTATTGACAATGATGGCCTACCCGGCCAAACCCTAACGACCCTGGGCCTATTGTGCGCCGCCCTATGGGACACCCAATCAAGTCCGGTTGTGGTACAGCATGGAATCGAACCAGGGTCTGTAGTGACACCTCTAGCACTGAGATGCAGTGCCTTAGACCACTGAACCACACGGTATCCCATACATACTAGTCGTATGTAGGAGATACACATGGTATACACCGTCCAACCAAATGCGTACTTGCAGGTTCCTTCTCGACAATGTAATAACAATAAGAAATAATAAAATATAAGAATATGAACCTCAAGTAAATTGCTCTGTAGAGTATAATATTAGCCTTATTAGCATAAGGCGCAATTTATAGTCAAATATTTACACGTGTTTTGGGGAAGGGGGGATTGGGGGGAAAGTTTACATTTTGCAGTATTTAGCAATCATAATAAGAGTCAACTGAAAGGTGTTTATTACTGTATTCTACCCCTCTCATCATGACCTTCCCACATTTGTGTTCTTCTCATTCCTTCAGGAGGCTCACCTGTGTTTTAATCAGTGATGCTCGAGTTTGAAAGGCCTGAGAGGATGAGGTTGATAGGTCGGAGATAAATGTCTCTCCTTTGGACGTGAACTCCACAGACACTGTAGTGAGTGTATTTGTGGCCACAGAGGCTGTGGTGGCAGCAGCAGTTGTAGTGGTTGGAGCAGCTGGGACAACGGTTGTGATGACAGGAGTAGCCGTTGTAATTGTGGTGGCACCTGTGGATGTATTTGGGACCCCTGTGAACACAAAATGTAAGAAATGCGAACTTGAATTCGACATTTTAATATCAAAACTTTTTTAGCAACATTTGAAGTTAAAATGTAATGTCTCTCCAGGATTGTCTCTTATTTGGTGCGATATACTTGCCACTCAAATTAGAATATTATCCTAAATGCAATCATAGGTTTAAGGAACGCAACAGATTGCAATGTTTAATGTATATTATATGAAACAACAGGTTCTTGAGAAGGAAACCCTTCACCAGGCATTTATAGTATTGCTTTCCAGTGTATTTATATTTTTTTAAAGAATTGAAACCAACGGTATGAAATGCACTTCTGGAAATTCTATCTAGCAACAACTGAATTTGACGTAAGCCGAGGAACCAGTCAAGCTATGCAAGCATGTTACTACAGCACAGGCGATAGGAATAATCAGGGAAAGGATGCATTTAAGCTGATATACTATTGCCATAGGCTTACCAGATTTAAGATGCACCTGCCTATTCATTCATTTGAGTTGCTAGCTAGCATATTCATATTCAATGGACAGTTTTGGTAAACCCATTGTATAGGTTTACTTACTAATAACAGTGATGGAGTCCGGATACACAGAGACATTGAAGTTGGAGTTTGGATTGGTCACAGCCTCTTTCAGTGTATTTTCAATGTCATTACTCATCCTAGATTCTGCGGAGATCTGTTGGAATACCACTTCCATTTCCACCTGTATTTCTGCTGGCATAAGGGAACGTCGGGACACAGGTCTACAAAGGGCACAGAGTTCAGAGGTCAGAGGTCAGATTAAAAGGTGACTGAAAAGTGGTTAGTCAGGTTATATTAAACTACCACCACAATGGCAGCAACAGAAACATATAATAATGACAGGAATGTTGATTGATGGAGCTGTATAAAGGTAATGTAAGGTTTAAAATAAGGCTCATTGAGAACGACCTTGCCAAGATATTAGTGACATTAAATCATAGTATTTATGGAGATAGAATAGTAAAAGCATAAAATATTACAAGAATGCAATGACGATCGTCTGGATGAAAATGATCCCATATTTTGCTTGGTAGATCTCATCACACTGTTTGATAAAAGAAGAGACAACATCAATGGACAACGGTCTAAATAATGTTCTACACACAAAAACCAACCACTTCTGTATTATATATTTGTAATTTTGTTTACAGTAAGCTTGATATTAGGGAAATAAAGAACTCTATCTGACCATATTCTCAGTAACAATCCGAACAAAGAAATACAGTGAATATATGATGACATGACTTACCTCTGAAGTAATGGTTAGTGCAAGTGTTTGAAATTCTGTGCTTTCAGTGTTGGTCAATGCTGGTACATATACAACTTCAATTGTGAGTTTTAATGTAAACACGACAGGATGTGCAGTTGTTTTGGTTGTTATTGGCGTTGTTGTTGTTGTTGTAGTAGTTGGTGTTAAGGTAGTGGTTGTCCTGGTAGTCTCCATGGTTAATGTTGATGCTGTGCTTGAAACTGTAGTTGTGGGGGCCACAAATGTTGTTGTAGTTGCAGGCCCAGTCACAGGAACAGTGGCAGGTTTTCCAGTTGGTTTTGTGATGGTTGTGCCAGCCTCAGTAGTTGTAGTAGGAACAGCAGATGTAGGACCACCTGAAATAAAATTTAAATTATCTCTTATTATTAATCCTTAAGAGTCTGTTTGTCAATCTAAGTAACATCATAAAAAAATCCCCATCAAAATCCATCAGTTTAAACTAGAGATTTGTGCCAATCCACCGCATCCGCTTATGTTGGCCTTTCGCATTAGCGGTGGAAGGTGGCTGAGCTACAGCAGTGTTTGTCAGACCATGAGACATCCTGAATTGTGGTCTTCTCAGGGAAACACAGAACGTTTTGACCCCACAGGACTCGTCTGAAATCTGTAATGCTGATGTTCCACCTTCTCTCTGTAGCGTTTGCACAGTTTGGGCTACCAACTCGTATGACACTTCAAAACCTTACTCCTCAGTATTTTGTTTTTGAGTGTCTTTTTGCCATTTATGAATGTGTTACTCAATGTGTTTCTATGGGCAATAGAAGTCATGGCCAGATTCAACATTTTATCAAATAATTTGTGTATAATATTATACCTAAATCAATTAGCTAAATGATCCATGGTATGACCATATGACTAGGTAGAAAAAGTACTTTTATGTACTTGCAACCTCTGTGCGGGACACCTCGACAACATCCGGTGAAATTGCAGAGCGCCAAATTCAAACTACAGTATTATAAATATTTAACTTTCATAAAATCCCAAGTGTAATACATCACAATAAAGCTTAACTTCTTGTTAATCCTGCTGCTGTGTCAGATTTCAAAAAGGCTTTACGGCGAAAGCATACCATGCGATTATCTGAGGACAGCGCCCCGCATACAAAAGCATACAAACAATTTCCAGCCAAGTAGATTAGTCACGAAAGTCACAAAAGGCGATCACAACAGGCAGACGAATAGATCCAAATAGTACCGGTAAAGTTCGTCGAAACATGTCAACCGATGTTTTTTAATAATCCTCAGGTTGTCTATTGTCTTTATAATCCATAATATTTCAACCGGACAATAGCGTATTCAATACAAAGGAAAAAGAACGGAGGGTGCTGCCGGTCGCGTACGCAAAAAGCTCTTGTTCATTTCAGCGACCACTCAGAAAATGTTGTCATTCTTACTCATTTTTCAGAATAAAAGCCTGAAACAATGTCTAAAGACTGTTGACATCTACTGGAAGCCATAGGAACTGCAATCTAGGTCCCATCCGTTTATATGGTGGATAGGCTTTCAATGGAAAAACACTCAATTCAAAAGAATGCCACTTCCTGGATGGATTTTCCTCAGGTTTTTGCCTGCCATATCAGTTCTGTTATACTCACAGACATCATTGTAACAGTTTTGGAAACCTTAGAGTGGTATCTATCCAAATCGATCAATTATATGCACATCCTAGCTTCTGGGCCTTAGTAACAGGCAGTTTACATTGGGCACCTCATTCATCCAAACTACTCAATACTGCTCCCGGTCCCAGAAAGGTTAAGGGAAAATTATAGTCAGATAATATAGCATTCAACCTCTAGATAATGGATTGCAAAATATACATTTAACAGATAAGGATTTACCTGTGCCATTGACCTTAATTGTGGTGGTGATAATGTTGAAAGCTGTGATTTTCTGTGCAGAATTGATTAAAATGGTCCCAATCTTCGTGGAATTGAGGACAGAAGATCTAAATGCTAAATTCATAGTGTTGATGATTGATCCATTTCTGTGAATGAATGAAAGAGAGAAAAATATGTTAAAGCTACATAGAGAAGACTGGCAATTGAACCATTGCAACGCAGAACCATATGAAGATTGTTCCATTTTCATAAAATCAGATATTTCAGTTGTTTGGTGTGTGTATATTAAATAAGTACCGGGATAAATGTCAATAACAAATCTGTAGTAGTAAAGGAATAAAAATCTATGAGTGAAAAACATTGTTTTTTTAATGTTGCGTGGTGTGTGTTTTACGTGTGGTTCTTGTTCGCGGGGTTGACATTACAACAGTTCATATTCCAGCAACTATGTTTTTTGGATGATGTAAGAAAGCAGTGCTAAGACATTTCAGGCATTTCTGAGCCACGTCCTTCAAAAGTCACAAGGATATTATCGTCAACATCTGCATCTTTAATAATTTGTTTCTACATTTTGATAAATAATCATGTTTATCACAATGTTAAGTAAAATGCACATATGGTATTTTGTCTGTAAGGTTGAATTCATTAAAATCAACATGATCAATTGAATGCAAACAAATCACCTGAATTCGGTCACTGTCAAACTGTTGAATGATGTGAAAGCTGATTGATAGAAAGGTTCAAGCTGCAAGGAAAAAAATGGTTAAGTTTAGACAAACAATTCACATGTCAACAGATATCTGAATGTGTATGTAACAGTAGTCTCCCCCTCTCATCGGGACATTCACATATTTGTGTTCTCATTCAATCAGAAGGCTCACCTGTGTTTTAATCAGTGATGCTCGAGTTTGAAAGGCCTGAGAGGATGAGTTTGATAGGTCGGAGGTAAATGTCTCTCTAGAAGTGAACTCCACAGGCACTGTAGTAAGTGTAATGGTGGCTGCAACGGTTGTGGTGGATGGAGCGCTTGTGGAGGTTGGCGTGGTCATTGTGGTCACAGCAGTTGTGGTGGTAGGGGCAGTCATTGTGTTCATATCGGTTATGATGATGATAGGAGTAGCCACTGTATTTGTTGTGAAATTTGTGGTTATAATTGGGGTCCCTGTGAACACAAAATGCCAGAAATGCAAGCTTAGTATATGAGCTGATCGTTTTTAGGGCTAATGAACACGTTTTAAGGCCTTAAGTGTTATTTAGCTTATCTGACAAATTTGAGTACTGTTAACAGTCACATTCAAGTTTAGCTACCTTTGTTGGTGTCTTGCCTAAATTGCTCCACAAATGTATTGCGAATGTGTGTATATCTGCATATTTTGACGTTGAACTATTTATGTAAATTCAGTGTTTTTATATACACAGCCCTTTTGTCACAGATCTATTGTTTTTGCACTTGTACCTATGGTCAGATGACATGAAAATAGAGCACTTTGGCCACGTACACCAATGGTGGCTTTGGCCTTCAAAAGAACGATGTATATCCAGAAGGTATCTCATCCCTACTGTAAAATCTGATGGTGTATCTTTGATGTTATGGGGCTATTTTGCTTCCACTGGTCCTGAGATCCCTTTAAAGGTGAATGGCATCATGAACTTTACCAGGACATTTTAGCAAAAAAACCTGGTTGCCTCTGCCAGAAGGCTTTAACTTGGCAACAAGTGAATCTTCCAGCAAAACAATAACTCCAAAAACACATCAAAATACAAAAAGAAATGGTTAATTGACCACAAAATCTATATTTTGCAATGGCCATATCAGTCTCCGGACTTGAACCCCATTGAAAACCTGTGGTTTGAATTAAAAGAAGGCAGTCCATAAGCACAGACCAAAAGGTACTAGGATCTGGAAAGATTCTGTATGAAGAATGGTCGAGATCCCTCCCAATGTGTTCTTCAGTCTCAAAACATTTGAGAAAAAGTCTAAGTGTTTTTTTCCTTGCAAGGGGAGCGTGATGGAGTATTGAAA
Source organism: Oncorhynchus nerka (assembly GCF_034236695.1). Taxonomy (NCBI): domain Eukaryota; kingdom Metazoa; phylum Chordata; class Actinopteri; order Salmoniformes; family Salmonidae; genus Oncorhynchus; species Oncorhynchus nerka. The sequence continues at coordinate 135,312 of NW_027040017.1, forward strand.
ACAGGGGATCATATCTTTTAGAGACTTTCTTTATTACTTGTCAAAAAATCTCTTTCCTAGAGCAATTGTATTAGTATCAAATAATATCATTTGTAAATGTTTTTGATCACACAATAAAGGTCAGTATTTGTGTAATTTATTTTACATAGTCTTTTTTGCTTATTATTTTTCAAGGGATCCAATAATTCCGGACCCCACTGTATGACAACGGATAATTTTAGTGAATCCATTTCATAG
>NW_027040018.1:0-47500 GCF_034236695.1 Oncorhynchus nerka
GTGTAAAGTGTACATGTTTGTTTCATTGTAGATTTGTTTAAGACCTCCTAGAAACACCTAATTTCATCCCACAGCATTAATTAATAAGCTGTGTAGAAGCTGTTTAGCCCTAAGTAAAGGCCTTTCATAAAGCGGCTGTCATGATAAACCTGAATCTGAAATGACCTTTAGGATCTTTTCTTTGGGGTTCTAATCTCCCCAGGTGTACATGCACTGAAAATCCTTAGGCTGGAGCCATCTGGAAGCTCTGTGCCTGTACATATAAAGAGAACTAAATAGGAAACTAGGCTGAAAAACATTATTTAGATGGCTGTTTAATTGTTGTTTAAAGCCTGAAATGGACACAATGCCAAGGACCTTGTTTCTAACACCCCCCACACACACACACACATAGATAACAACACAAACTTGGGGGCCATACACGTTAAAAGTTCAAACACTCAACCCCCACACACACACATTCCTTGTTTCTAACACCCCCCACACACACACATTCCTGCTTCATAGATAACAACCATAAGGACAATACAACTGGGGGTGGGGCCATACACGTTAAAAAGTTCAAACACTCAACCCCCACACACACACACATTCCTTGTTTCTAACACCCCCCCACACACACACACATTCCTGCTTCATAGATAACAACCATAAGGACAATAAAACTGGGGGTGGGGGCCATACACGTTAAAAAGTTCAAACACTCAACCCCCCCACACACACACACATTCCTTGTTTCTAACACCCCCCCCCCCCACACACACACACATTCCTGCTTCATAGATAACAACCATAAGGACAATAAAACTGGGGGTGGGGGCCACACACACATTCCTTGTTTCTAACACCCCCACACACACACACATTCCTGCTTCATAGATAACAACCATAAGGACAATAAAACTGGGGTGGGGGCCATACACGTTAAAAGTTCAAACACTCAACCCCCCACACACACACACATTCCTTGTTTCTAACACCCCACACACACACACACATTCCTGCTTCATAGATAACAACCATAAGGACAATAAAACTGGGGTGGGGGCCATACACGTTCCAAAGTTCAAACACTCAACCCCCAGTTCAACCAGGCCCCTAGACATCAATCACCATGACTACTTCAAAGGATGCCATATAGATATAAAACAACACACACCCTCTAACACGTGACCACAGGAACAGGAGGGACGGGGGGCGGAGCCCCATATTTGGACATGCACACGTCATCATGACGCAGGGGTCATAAATCAATTACTTTGACGCGTGCCGTCTACTTTAATCTCTCTACAGTCCCATCTGTTACTTTTCTTTTTTCTACACTAATGACGCACTCTGTCCTCTGCCTCGCCAGCCCACCAGGAGCGTCTAGTTCTAATCAAGCGTGGAGTGTACGGACAGAGCACTCCCTTCCACATCAAAATCCACAAATAAATAGTTATTTGACCATCTCGGTCTCAGGACTTTAACCCCATTGATAACCTGTTGGTTTGAGTTTAAGAGGACAGGACATAAGTGCAGATTAATGACATGAAAGATCGGGAAAGATTGGAGGAATGGTCTAAGATCAGTGGAGGCTGGTGAGAGGAGCTATAGGAGGATGGGCTCATTGTAATAGCTGGAATGGAATAAAATCAAACTCATGGAAACCACATGTTTGACTCTGGTCCATTTATTCCATTCCATTACATTAAGCCCGTACTATAGCTCCTCCCACCAGCCTCCTCTGTTTAAGATTCCTACCAATGTGTCCAATCTCATAAAAAATTATCCTCCCAAAGTAAGGTATTGAAAGTTATTGAAACAGGGGTGCCAATAATTTTGATAACTCTTTTTGGAAGAAATTATACTATATGTTAAGACAAAATATCTTTCTCCGAGCAATTATATTAGTATAAAATAAAATCATACATTTTTTATTTTTGCTTGCAATATACACTACATGACCAAACACCTCATTCCAAAATCATGGGCATTAATATGGAGTTGGTTCCCCCTTTGCTGTTGTAACTGTCTCTTCTGGGAAGGCTTTCCACTAGATGTTGGAACATTGCTGCGAGTGTCACGCCCTGACCTTAGTATTCTTTGTTTTCTTTATTATTTTGGTTAGGTCAGGGTGATGTATGTGTTTGTGTATTGTCTAGGGTTTTTTGTATGTTTATGGGTTTTTTTACTAGTCTAGGTGTTTTTTATGTCTATGGTTGCCTAGATTGGTTCTCAATTAGAGACAGCTGTTTATCGTTGTCTCTGATTGGGAACCATATTTAGGCAGCCATATTCCTTGGGTAATTCGTGGGTTATTGTCTTTGTCTAGTTGCCTGTGTCTGCACTAGTATTATATAGCTTCACGGTTGGTTTTGTCACGCCCTGGCCTTAGTATTTTGTGTTTTCTTTATTATTTTGGTCAGGCCAGGGTGTGACATGGTTGATTTATGTGGTTTGTTTTGTCTAGGGGTTTTGCAGTTTATGGGATTGTGTTTAGTATAGTATTCTAGGTAAGTCTATGGTTGCCTAGAGTGGTTCTCAATCAGAGGCAGGTGTTTATTGTTGTCTCTGATTGGGAACTATATTTAGGCAGCCATATTCTTTGAGTATTTCGTGGGTGATTGTTCCTTGTCTCTGTGTTTGTTGCACCAGATAGGGCTGTTTCGGTTTTTCACGTTTCTTGTTTTGTAAATTATTCGTAGTTTTTATCTTTCATTAAAGATGTATAAAGATAACCACGCTGCATTTTGGTCCTCCTCTCTTTCACCAGAAGAAAACCGTAACAGAATCACCCACCACAACAGGACCAAGCGGCGTGGTGACAGGCAGCAGGAGCAGCACAAGGAGGAATGGACATGGGATGATGTGTTGGACGGCAAGGGTTGCTACACTTGGGAGGAGATCCTGGCGGGAAAGGATCGCCTCCCATGGGAACAGGTGGAGGTACTTAGGAGAGCAGAGGCAGCCGGAGAGAGGAGCCGGCGATACGAGGGAACACGGTTGGCAAGGAAGCCCGAGAGTCAGCCCCAAAAATTATTGGGGGAGGCACACAGGGAGTATGGCGAAGCCAGGTAGGAGACCTGCGCCAACTTCCTGTGCTTACCGGGGGGCTAGAGAGACCGGGCAGGCACCGTGTTATGCTGTGGAGCGCACGATGTCTCCAGTGCGGGTGCATAGCCCGGTCCGGTACATACCAGCTCCTCGTATCAGCCGGGCTAGAGTGGGCATCGAGCCAAGTGTCATGAAGCCGGCTCTACGCATCTGGTCTCCAGTGTGTCTCCTTGGGCCGGCTTACATGGCACCAGCCTTACGCATGGTGTCCCCGATTCGCCTGCATAGCCCAGTGCGGGCTATTCCACCTCGCCGACTGTCAGGGCGACCGGGAGCATTCAACCAGGTAAGGTTGGGCAGGCTCGGTGCTCAAGAGCTCCAGTGCGCCTGCACGGTCCGGTCTATCCAGTACCACCTCCACGCACCAGCCCTCCGGTGGCAGCTCCCCGCACCAAATCAAATCAAATTTTATTTGTCACATACACATGGTTAGCAGATGTTAATGCGAGTGTAGCGAAATGCTTGTGCTTCTAGTTCCGACAATGCAGTGATAACCAACAAGTAATCTAACTAACAATTCCAAAACTACTGTCTTATACACAGTGTAAGGGGATGAGGAATATGTACATAAGGATATATGAATGAGTGATGGTACAGAGCAGCATACAGTAGATGGTATCGAGTACAGTATATACATATGAGATGAGTATGTAGACAAAGTAAACAAAGTGGCATAGTTAAAGTGGCTAGTGATACATGTATTACATAAGGATGCAGTCGATGATGTAGAGTACAGTATATACGTATGCATATGAGATGAATAATGTAGGGTAAGTAACATTATATAAGGTAGCATTGTTTAAAGTGGCTAGTGATATATTTACATCATTTCCCATCAATTCCCATTATTAAAGTGGCTGGAGTTGGGTCAGTGTCAATGACAGTGTGTTGGCAGCAGCCACTCAATGTTAGTGGTGGCTGTTTAACAGTCTGATGGCCTTGAGATAGAAGCTGTTTTTCAGTCTCTCGGTCCCAGCTTTGATGCACCTGTACTGACCTCGCCTTCTGGATGATAGCGGGGTGAACAGGCAGTGGTTCGGGTGGTTGATGTCCTTGATGATCTTTATGGCCTTCCTGTAACATCGGGTGGTGTAGGTGTCCTGGAGGGCAGGTAGTTTGCCCCGGTGATGCGTTGTGCAGACCTCACTACCCTCTGGAGAGCCTTACGGTTGAGGGCGGAGCAGTTGCCGTACCAGGCGGTGATACAGCCCGCCAGGATGCTCTCGATTGTGCATCTGTAGAAGTTTGTGAGTGCTTTTGGTGACAAGCCGAATTTCTTCAGCCTCCTGAGGTTGAAGAGGCGCTGCTGCGCCTTCTTCACGACGCTGTCAGTGTGAGTGGACCAATTCAGTTTGTCTGTGATGTGTATGCCGAGGAACTTAAAACTTGCTACCCTCTCCACTACTGATCCATCGATGTGGATAGGGGGTGTTCCCTCTGCTGTTTCCTGAAGTCCACAATCATCTCCTTAGTTTTGTTGACGTTGAGTGTGAGGTTATTTTCCTGACACCACACTCCGAGGGCCCTCACCTCCTCCCTGTAGGCCGTCTCGTCGTTGTTGGTAATCAAGCCTACCACTGTTGTGTCGTCCGCAAACTTGATGATTGAGTTGGAGGCGTGCGTGGCCACGCAGTCGGGGTGAACAGGGAGTACAGGAGAGGGCTCAGAACGCACCCTTGTGGGGCCCCGTGTTGAGGATCAGCGGGGAGGAGATGTTGTTGCCTACCCTCACCACCTGGGGCGGCCCGTCAGGAAGTCCAGTACCCAGTTGCACAGGGCGGGGTCGAGACCCAGGGTCTCGAGCTTGATGACGAGCTTGGAGGGTACTATGGTGTTGAATGCCGAGCTGTAGTCGATGAACAGCATTCTCACATAGGTATTCCTCTTGTCCAGGTGGGTTAGGGCAGTGTGCAGTGTGGTTGAGATTGCATCGTCTGTGGACCTATTTGGGCGGTAAGCAAATTGGAGTGGGTCTAGGGTGTCAGGTAGGGTGGAGGTGATATGGTCCTTGACTAGTCTCTCAAAGCACTTCATGATGACGGAAGTGAGTGCTACGGGCGGTAGTCGTTTAGCTCAGTTACCTTAGCTTTCTTGGGAACAGGAACAATGGTGGCCCTCTTGAAGCATGTGGGAACAGCAGACTGGTATAGGGATTGATTGAATATGTCCGTAAACACACCGGCCAGCTGGTCTGCGCATGCTCTGAGGGCGCGGCTGGGGATGCCGTCTTGGCCTGCAGCCTTGCGAGGGTTAACACGTTTAAATGTCTTACTCACCTCGGCTGCAGTGAAGGAGAGACCGCATGTTTTCGTTGCAGGCCGTGTCAGTGGCACTGTATTGTCCTCAAAGCGGGCAAAAAGTTATTTAGTCTGCCTGGGAGCAAGACATCCTGGTCCGTGACTGGGCTGGGTTTCTTCTTGTAGTCCGTGATTGACTGTAGACCCTGCCACATGCCTCTTGTGTCTGAGCCATTGAATTGAGATTCCACTTTGTCTCTGTACTGACGCTTAGCTTGTTTAATAGCCTTGCGGAGGGAATAGCTGCATTGTTTATATTCGGACATGTTACCAGACACCTTGCCCTGATTAAAAGCAGTGGTTCGCGCTTTCAGTTTCACGCGAATGCTGCCATCAATCCACGGTTTCTGGTTTGGGAATGTTTTTATCGTTGCTATGGGAACGACATCTTCGACGCACGTTCTAATGAACTCGCACACCGAATCAGCGTATTCGTCAATATTTCCATCTGACGCAATACGAAACATGTCCCAGTCCACGTGATGGAAGCAGTCTTGGAGTGTGGAGTCAGCTTGGTCTGACCAGCGTTGGACAGACCTCAGCGTGGGGTCCTCTTGTTTAAGTTTCTGCCTGTAGGCAGGGATCAGCAAAATGGAGTCGTGGCTTCCTGTGCGTGTCCTCGGCCCAGTACCACCAGTACCACCAGTGCCAGCACCACGCATCAGGCCTACAGTGCGCCTCGCCCGTCCAGCACTGCCAGAGCCTTCCTCCTCTCCAGCGCTGCCGGAGTCTCTCGCCTGTCCAGCGCTGCCAGAGCCTTCCTCCTCTCCAGCGCTGCTGGAGTCTCCCGCCTGTCCAGCGCTGCCGGAGCCTTCCCCTCACCAGCGCTGCCGGAGCCTTCCCCTCACCAGCGCTGCCGGAGCGCTGCCTCCCTCACCAGCCTGCCGGAGTCTCCTCGCCCAGCAGTCTGCCGGAGCCGCCCTCCCGCCTGTCATGAGCCGCCGGGAGTCTCCCCTGTCCTGCCTCAGTCTCCCGCCTGTCATGAGCCGGAGTCTCCCGCCTGTGAGCCGGAGCGCTGTCATGAGCCTCCCGCCTGTCATGAGGAGTCTCCCCCTGTCTGTCATCCCGCCTGTCATGAGCCGGAGTCTCCCGCCTGCCGGAGTCTCCCGCCCCGCCTGTCATGAGCCGCCGGAGTCTCCCGCCTGTCTCCCGCCTGTCATGAGCCGCCGGAGTCTCCCGCCTGTCATGAGAGCCGGAGTCTCCCGCCTGTCATGAGCCGCCGGAGTCTCCCGCCTGTCATGAGCCGCCGGAGTCTCCCGCCTGTCATGAGCCGCCGGAGTCTCCCGCCTGTCATGAGCCGCCGGAGTCTCCCGCCTGTCATGAGCCGCCGGAGTCTCCCGCCTGTCATGAGCCGGAGTCTCCCGCCTGTCATGAGCCGCCGGAGTCTCCCGCCTGTCATGAGCCGCCGGAGTCTCCCGCCTGTCATGAGTCTCCCGCCTGTCATGAGCCGGAGTCTCCCGCCTGTCATGAGCCGCCAGAGTCTCCCGCCTGTCATGAGCCGCCAGAGTCTCCCGCCTGTCATGAGCCGCCAGAGTCTCCCGCCTGTCATGAGCCGCCAGAGTCTCCCGCCTGTCATGATCCGCCAGAGCCGCCAGTCTGCCAGGATCCGCCAGAGCCGCCAGTCTGCCAGGATCCGCCAGAGCCGCCAGTCTGCCAGGATCCTCCAGAGCCGCCAGTCTGCCAGGATCCTCCAGAGCCGCCAGTCTGCCAGGATCCTCCAGAGCCGCCAGTCTGCCAGGATCCTCCAGAGCCGCCAGTCTGCCAGGATCCTCCAGAGCCGCCAGTCTGCCAGGATCCTCCAGAGCCGCCAGTCTGCCAGGATCCTCCAGAGCCGCCAGTCTGCCAGGATCCTCCAGAGCCGCCAGTCTGCCAGGATCCTCCAGAGCCGCCAGTCTGCCAGGATCCTCCAGAGCCGCCAGTCTGCCAGGATCCGCCAGACCACCCGCCAGTCTGCCAGGATCCGCCAGAGACGCTCAGTCAGCCAGCTACCCCCTCAGAACCCCCAGTCTTGAGCTACCCCTCAGTCCCGAGCTACCCCTCAGTCCCGAGCTACCCCTCAGTCCCGAGCTACACCTCAGTCCCGAGCTGTCCCTCAGTCCAGTGGGGCTCTTTGTTAGGGTTACTAGGCCAAGGTCGGCGGCGAGGGTCGCTAAGGATGCTAAGGAGGTGGACAAAGACTAAGTTGGAGTGGGGTCCACGTCCCGCGCCAGAGCCGCCACCGTGGATAGACGCCCACCCAGACCCTCCCCTATGGGTTTAGGTGTGCGGCCGGGAGTCCACACCTTTGGGGGGGGGGGGGGGTACTGTCACGCCCTGGCCTTAGTATTTTGTGTTTTCTTTATTATTTTGGTCAGGCCAGGGTGTGACATGGGTGATTTATGTGGTTTGTTTTGTCTAGGGGTTTTGCAGTTTATGGGATTGTGTTTAGTATAGTATTCTAGGTAAGTCTATGGTTGCCTAGAGTGGTTCTCAATCAGAGGCAGGTGTTTATCGTTGTCTCTGATTGGGAACCATATTTAGGCAGCCATATTCTTTGAGTATTTCGTGGGTGATTGTTCCTTGTCTCTGTGTTTGTTGCACCGGATAGGGCTGTTTCGGTTTTTCACGTTTCTTGTTTTGTAAATTGTTCGTATTTTTCATCTTTCATTAAAGATGTATAAAGATAACCACGCTACATTTTGGTCCTCCTCTCTTTCACCAGAAGAAAACCGTAACAGGTTTGTTGTTTTGTATAGTTTGTTAAGTGTTCTTTGTCTTCATTAAAAAGTATGTATTCATCTTACGCTGCGCCTTGGTCTCCTCCATACCATGAACGTGACAGAATAACCCACCGTAAAAGGACCAAGTAGCTTGTTAAGGAGGAATGGACCTGGGAGGAAATTTTGGACGGAGCAGGATCCTGGACGCAGGCTGAGGAGTTGCCTAGGAGCAAGAGAGGACAGCAATGACGTTGGGGAGGTAGGCCACAGAAACCCCAATAAAAAAAAATTTGGGGGCACATGGAGCAGTCGGCGAAGTTGAGGGGTAAGTCTGAGATTGTCGAGGAGTTATTGGACAGATTGGAGGAGAATGAACGGAGGGGAGATTATGAGACATTCGAGGAGTTGTTAACGAAATTGGAGGAGAGTGAAGAGAGAGAGCTGTTGGTTTGGCGTAGTATGCACGGCATTCGCCCTGAGGAGCGTGTTAGCTGTCCGATGCCACCTGTGTCAGTTCCTCGTACTCAGCCTGAAACTTGTGTTAAAGTTCCGGAAGAATTGATGCCGGCTATACACACCAGGTCTCCAGTACACCTTCACAACCCGGTGTGTCCTGTTCCTGCTTCCGCACTCACTCTAAGGTGCGTGTCCCCAGCTTGGTACCACCAGTGCCGGCACCACGCACCAGGCCTACAATGCGCCTCGCCAGTCCAGAGCGTCCGGCGACAGTACCCAGTCCAGAGCGTCCGGCGACAGTACCCAGTCCAGAGCGTCCGGCGACAGTACCCAGTCCAGAGCGTCCGGCAGTACCCAGTCCAGAGCGTCCGGCGACAGTACCCAGTCCAGAGCGTCCGGCGACAGTACCCAGTCCAGAGCGTCCGGCGACAGTACCCAGTCCAGAGCGTCCGGCGACAGTCTACAGACCGGAACCTCCTACAACGGACCGCAGACCGGAACCTCCTACGACGGGTCGCAGTGCTACACTTGGGAGGAGAGAGTCTCCCTCCATGTCGGATCCGCCAGAGTTTCCCTCCAGTCCGGATCCGCCAGAGTCTCCCTCCAGTCCGGATCCGCCAGAGTCTCCCTCCAGTCCGGATCCGCCAGAGTCTCCCTCCAGTCCGGAGGCGCCACTCACTCCAGACTCGACCATCAGTCCAGTGGCGTCCTCTAGTCCGGGGTCGGCGGTGAGGATTCCCGCTCCAGAGACATTACGTAAGCTCCCGACAAACAGTTATTGTGCTGATGTTGCTTCCAGAGACAGTTTGCAACTCTGTAGTGAGTGTTGCAACCGAGGACGGATGATTTTTACGCGCTACTCGCTGAACCGTTATTGGTCCTAGACGTTTCCACTTCACAAGAACAACACAGTTGACCGAGGGAGCTCTAGCAGAAGTTTGACAAACTGACTTGTTGGAAAGGTGGCATCCTATGACGGTGCAACGTTGAACGTCACTGAACTCTTCAGTGAGGCCATTCTACTGCCAATGTTTGTCTATGGAGATTGCATGGCCGTGTGCTTGATTTTTATACACCTGTCAGCAACATTTTTTGGCTGAAATAGCCGACTCCAATCATTTGAAGGGGCGTCCACATACTTTTGTATATATAGTTTATCTCAGTATTTTTATTATTATTTTATACTGTCTTTTTGGCTCATCTTTATCAAGGGTGCTAATACCTATCTGTATGTGCTATCTTAATTTGGTCACTGCACAGCAGGAAATGCAAACTTGTACTTTATTCAACATTTTAAAGAGGCTACCAAAGTTTGTAATTTCTACTTTAAAATATCAGACTTGATTTACCCTAACAAATTTTTTTATCAACCCTTCCAAAAATGTCCATTCATTATAATTCCCATTTCCTGTTGATGTAGGATTAATTTCCTGCTGTGAGAAACTGGTAAAAAGATGACACACCTGAAGATCTTAGAAGCTACAACGTTGACCTTACCTCCTCCAACTGGGCCACAAGATTAGGGCAGGCAGCCAAGAGGGAGGAACTCCCTGCCTTGTTACAGAGCATTTCAGTACTTATTACATTGCTCACGTATATGCTTACAGACTTTCGAGGACTTAGCTGGTTGGGAGGACTAGGTGCATTGCTACCAGAACTCCCATCTGCTGTCATTTACAACTTGTCAGATAGAGGAACCACAATGCACGGCTCAGCATTGGAAGAGGATGTGTGTACTGTAAGTTACCTGGATAGAGGTAAGTATATTTACACATGCTGCTACTGATATTATTGCTGTTTATTTGGAGTTGATAGTACTACTACCACTTAGTTACAACTACTATTTGTTGTTGAAGATATCATTATTGTTCAAATAAATGTTCATTTCATTGCAGTCTGTTTTTCCAATGGCAAAAGGTATAGGCTACTTCATTTGAATACATCTATTGTCTCTTCTTAAAAATTAAAAATAAAATAAAAGACAGATTTAGATGTTTTGGGGGGGGGAAAGTAACTACAGTATTTATTAATAGACCTATGTTTCAAGGGTCAAAGATTTACGGTTTCATCTTTCAACTGGTCCATTCCATACTTTATTGGTCTTGTTGATAAATGTAGCTAGCTGTACATAACATATGATTTGGTCTTGTTGATAAATGTAGCTAGCTGTACATAACATATGATTTGGTCTTGTTGATAAATGTAGCTAGCTGTACATAACATATGATTTGGTCTTGTTGATAAATGTAGCTAGCTGTACATAACATATGATTTGGTCTTGTTGATAAATGTAGCTAGCTGTACATAACATATGATTTGGTCTTGTTGATAAATGTAGCTAGCTGTACATAACATATGATTTGGTCTTGTTGATAAATGTAGCTAGCTGTACATAACATATGATTTGGTCTTGTTGATAAATGTAGCTAGCTGTACATAACATATGATTTGGTCTTGTTGATAAATGTAGCTAGCTGTACATAACATATGATTTGGTCTTGTTGATAAATGTAGCTAGCTGTACATAACATATGATTTGGTCTTGTTGATAAATGTAGCTAGCTGTACATAACATATGATTTGGTCTTGTTGATAAATGTAGCTAGCTGTACATAACATATGATTTGGTCTTGTTGATAAATGTAGCTAGCTGTACATAACATATGATTTGGTCTTGTTGATAAATGTAGCTAGCTGTACATAACATATGATTTGGTCTTGTTGATAAATGTAGCTAGCTGTACATAACATATAATTTGATAAACACATGTTGATAATTTCAGATCAGATTTTTTAACTAACTGGCAAATTGACGTTGTTTTTATGAAATGTTAATGCGAACCAGTGCACATGTGACAAAGCAAGATACAGAAATAAGTCCAGGTACCTTCATGCATTGAACATAATGAATAAATGTCAAGTAGTATCAGATGTGAATTGTTCATATCAGCGTCAAATATACCCAAATGTTTTCCAACTGAAGGGAACTTGATTGTTACCGTAGTAATATGCATTACAACCAATATGTCATTGCATAACCTTTTACTGCAGTGGGCTAAATCAGTGTCACACAGTGATTCTTGGTAGTCTTAAACAAATATACTTTGAAACAAAAGTATAAAACCTCACACACATGGTTATGGGTTTAAAAAAAGGAAGACACCTGCACCATGTCATATATAGAGTTTAAATGTATTACATTTTGAGTTTGCATCCCAATATTACATTTTATATACATCACAGAAGACTGAAATATAACAAAACCGTTTGACATAAAAACACTGGATTTTCGGTGCGTAAAAAATAATAATATGTTAACTAATTATGAAAAATATGAATAACATTCCACCCTTGAGGCCACTAGACGGCATTTCTGGTCATTCGACTGCAGGAAAGGGCTACGACACAATATCAGCAAGAGGCATGTGCAAGTGGCACATGTGCACTTTCACAACAGAACCGTTCTGCAAAACCCTGTGTTCATGAGATCACCGTGTCTAACTTTCCCTGTTTTGCAGACTGACAGGAAGTCCAAGGACAGACAGATCTGCATCCCCCATCAAAGTGCTCTTTGACAACATACTGCTTTTCTTGGACATATTTGTCAATGGATACCTTGGGAATAATGAACGATGGCTGCCTGCCACCAGACAATGACATGGTGACGGGAGGAGGGTCAAGCGGGGGAGGCCGGCTCCGCAGCACTGACCTGATCCTGGGCTTCAGTAAGGACCAGTACCTCCTGCTCACTCCCGTAGGGTCCGAACGGACCCATGAGGTGGTCACTGAGGACCACCAGGGAAGCAGGGCCAGTCAGACCCCCAGATACCTGGCCAGCCTGGAGGACCACCAGGTGAAGCAGGGCCAGTCAGACCCCTACAGATACCTGGCCAGCCTGGAGGACCACCAGGGGAAGCAGGGCCAGTCAGACCCCTACAGATACCTGGCCAGCCTGGAGGACCACCAGGGAAGCAGGGCCAGTCAGACCCCTACAGATACCTGGCCAGCCTGGAGGACCACCAGGGGAAGCAGGGCCAGTCAGACCCCTACAGATACCTGGCCAGCCTGGAGGACAGCACCCAGCACTCTGCCTTTCACGGTCAGTACATAGGTTGTTATTGATTTATAGGTTCATTCATTGATTGATTAGGTGATGTTGTTTATCACATGAAGACAAGGTAAAGGGCGGCAGGTAGCCTAGTGGTTAGAGAGTTGGGCCAGTAACCAGCAGGTAGCCTAGTGGTTAGAGAGTTGGGCCAGTAACCAGCAGGTAGCCTAGTGGTTAGAGAGTTGGGCCAGTAACCAGCAGGTAGCCTAGTGGTTACAGAGTTGGGCCAGTAACCAGCAGGTAGCCTAGTGGTTAGAGAGTTGGGCCAGTAACCAGCAGGTAGCCTAGTGGTTAGAGAGTTGGGCCAGTAACCAGCAGGTAGCCTAGTGGTTAGAGAGTTGGGCCAGTAACCAGCAGGTAGCCTAGTGGTTAGAGAGTTGGGCCAGTAACCAGCAGGTAGCCTAGTGGTTAGAGAGTTGGGCCAGTAACCAGCAGGTAGCCTAGTGGTTAGAGAGTTGGGCCAGTAACCAGCAGGTAGCCTAGTGGTTAGAGAGTTGGGCCAGTAACCAGCAGGTAGCCTAGTGGTTAGAGAGTTGGGCCAGTAACCAGCAGGTAGCCTGGTGGTTAGAGAGTTGGGCCAGTAACCAGCAGGTAGCCTAGTGGTTAGAGAGTTGGGCCAGTAACCAGCAGGTAGCCTAGTGGTTAGAGAGTTGGGCCAGTAACCAGTAGGTAGCCTAGTGGTTAGAGAGTTGAGCCAACCGAAAGGTTGCTAGATCGAATCCCCGAGTTGACAAGGTAAAAATCTGTCGTTCTGCCCCCGAACAAGGCAGTAAGAATTTGTTCTTAATTGACTTGCCTAGTTAAATGAAGGTAACACTTCCTATGAATACCCTCTTATGAGACATGCATAATGCATTATAATGGACAACATAGGCACTAATAACTGCTCATAAACATCTATAACATATTCAGCAACAACATCAGTGAAATAGCAGTTCATATAAGAATTATATCCAAGACTTTCACTTCTCCACAGTAAAATGAGTAGTCAATGTTTACTTAGTTTACCTCATCCAGGAGGATGAGGAAAGGCAGGGACAGTTGAAAGCATACGGTGCTGACCTCATCCAGGAGAAAAGGCAGGGACAGTTGAAAGCATACGGTGCTGACCTCATCCAGGAGAAAAGGCAGGGACAGGAGAAAAGGCAGGGACAGTTGAAAGCTAACCTCATCCAGGAGGAAAGGCAGGGACAGTTGCTGACCTCATCCAGGAGTTGAAAGGCAGGGACAGTTGAAAGCATACCTCATCCAGGAGGAAAGGCAGGGACAGTTGAAAGCATACGGTGCTAACCTCATCCAGGAGGAAAGGCAGGGACAGTTGAAAGCATACGGCGCTGACCTCATCCAGGAGGAAAGGCAGGGACAGTTGAAAGCATACGGCGCTAACCTCATCCAGGAGGAAAGGCAGGGACAGTTGAAAGCATACGGTGCGAACCTCATCCAGGAGGAAAGGCAGGGACAGTTGAAAGCATACGGTGCTGACCTCATCCAGGAGGAAAGGCAGGGACAGTTGAAAGCACGGTGCTATCCTCATCCAGGAGGAAAGGCAGGGACAGTTGAAAGCACACGGTGCTGACCTCATCCAGGAGGAAAGGCAGGGACAGTTGAAAGCTAACCTATCCAGGAGGAAAGGCAGGGCTACGGTGCTGACCTCATCCAGGAGGAAAGGCAGGGACAGTTGAAAGCATACGGTGCTGACCTCATCCAGGAGGAAAGGCAGGGACAGTTTGAAAAGGCAGGGACATACGGTGCTGACCTCATCCAGGAGAAAAGGCAGGGACAGTTGAAAGCATACGGTGCTGACCTCATCCAGGAGGACAGGCAGGGACAGTTGAAAGCATACGGTGCTAACCTCATCCAGGAGGAAAGGCAGGGACAGTTGAAAGCATACGGTGCTAACCTCATCCAGGAGGAAAGGCAGGGACAGTTGAAAGCACCTCATCCAGGAGGAAAGGCAGGGACAGTTGAAAGCATGCTAACCTCATCCAGGAGGAAAGGCAGGGACAGGACAGACCTCATCCAGGAGGAAAGGAGGGACAGTTGAAAGCATACAGTGCTGTCCAGGAGGAAAGGCAGGGCTAACCTCATCCAGGAGGAAAGGCAGGGACAGTTGAAAGCATACGGCGCTAACCTCATCCAGGAGGAAAGGCAGGGACAGTTGAAAATACGGTGCTAACCTCATCCAGGAGGAAAGGCAGGGACAGTTGAAAGCATACGGTGCTAACCTCATCCAGGAGGAAAGGCAGGGACAGTTGAAAGCATACAGTGCTAAACTCATCCAGGAGGAAAGGCAGGGACAGTTGAAAGCATACGGTGCTAACCTCATCCAGGAGGAAAGGCAGGGACAGTTGAAAGCATACGGTGCTAACCTCATCCAGGAGGAAAGGCAGGGACAGTTGAAAAACGGTGCTGACCTCATCCAGGAGGAAAGGCAGGGACAGTTGAAAGCATACGGCGCTGACCTCATCCAGGAGGAAAGGCAGGGACAGTAGAAGCATACGGTGCTGACCTCATCCAGGAGGAAAGGCAGGGACAGTTGCACACGGTGCTGACCTCATCCAGGAGGAAAGGCAGGGACAGTTGAAAGCACACGGTGCTGACCTCATCCAGGAGGAAAGGCAGGGACAGTTGAAAGCATACGGTGCTGACCTCATCCAGGAGGAAAGGCAGGGACAGTTGAAAGCATACGGTGCTAACCTCATCCAGGAGGAAAGGCAGGGACAGTTGAAAGCATACGGCGCTGACCTCATCCAGGAGGAAAGGCAGGGACAGTTGAAAGCACACGGCACTAACCTCATCCAGGAGGAAAGGCAGGGACAGTTGAAAGCATACGGTGCTGACCTCATCCAGGAGGAAAGGCAGGGACAGTTGAAAGCACTAACCTCATCCAGGAGGATAGGCAGGGACAGTTGAAAGCATACGGCGCTAACCTCATCCAGGAGGAAAGGCAGGGACAGTTGAAAGCATACGGCGCTAACCTCATCCAGGAGGAAAGGCAGGGACAGTTGAAAGCATACGGCGCTGACCTCATCCAGGAGGAAAGGCAGGGACAGTTGAAAGCATACGGTGCTGACCTCATCCAGGAGGAAAGGCAGGGACAGTTGAAAGCATACGGTGCTGACCTCATCCAGGAGGAAAGGCAGGGACAGTTGAAAGCACACGGTGCTGACCTCATCCAGGAGGAAAGGCAGGGACAGTTGAAAGCACACGGCACTAACCTCATCCAGGAGGAAAGGCAGGGACAGTTGAAAGCATACGGTGCTAACCTCATCCAGGAGGAAAGGCAGGGACAGTTGAAAGCACACGGTGCTGACCTCATCCAGGAGGAAAGGCAGGGACAGTTGAAAGCAACGGTGCTAACCTCATCCAGGTGGAAAGGCAGGGACAGTTGAAAGCATACGGTGCTGACCTCATCCAGGAGGAAAGGCAGGGACAGTTGAAAGCATACGGTGCTGACCTCATCCAGGAGGAAAGGCAGGGACAGTTGAAAGCATACGGCGCTGACCTCATCCAGGAGGAAAGGCAGGGATTACGGTGCTGACCTCATCCAGGAGGAAAGGCAGGGACAGTTGAAAGCACACGGTGCTGACCTCATCCAGGAGGAAAGCAGGGACAGTTGGCACACGGTTGACCTCATCCAGGAGGAAAGGCAGGGACAGTTGAAAGCATACGGTGCTAACCTCATCCAGGAGGAAAGGCAGGGACAGTTGAAAGCATACGGTGCTGACCTCATCCAGGAGGAAAGGCAGGGACAGTTGAAAGCATACGGTGCTAACCTCATCCAGGAGGAAAGGCAGGGACAGTTGAAAGCATACGGCGCTGACCTCATCCAGGAGGAAAGGCAGGGACAGTTGAAAGCACACGGCACTAACCTCATCCAGGAGGAAAGGCAGGGACAGTTGAAAGCATACGGTGCTGACCTCATCCAGGAGGAAAGGCAGGGACAGTTGAAAGCATACGGCGCTAACCTCATCCAGGAGGATAGGCAGGGACAGTTGAAAGCATACGGCGCTAACCTCATCCAGGAGGAAAGGCAGGGACAGTTGAAAGCATACGGCGCTAACCTCATCCAGGAGGAAAGGCAGGGACAGTTGAAAGCATACGGCGCTGACCTCATCCAGGAGGAAAGGCAGGGACAGTTGAAAGCATACGGTGCTGACCTCATCCAGGAGGAAAGGCAGGGACAGTTGAAAGCATACGGTGCTGACCTCATCCAGGAGGAAAGGCAGGGACAGTTGAAAGCACACGGTGCTGACCTCATCCAGGAGGAAAGGCAGGGACAGTTGAAAGCACACGGCACTAACCTCATCCAGGAGGAAAGGCAGGGACAGTTGAAAGCATACGGTGCTAACCTCATCCAGGAGGAAAGGCAGGGACAGTTGAAAGCACACGGTGCTGACCTCATCCAGGAGGAAAGGCAGGGACAGTTGAAAGCATACGGTGCTAACCTCATCCAGGTGGAAAGGCAGGGACAGTTGAAAGCATACGGTGCTGACCTCATCCAGGAGGAAAGGCAGGGACAGTTGAAAGCCACGGTGCTGACCTCATCCAGGAGGAAAGGCAGGGACAATTGAAAGCACACTGTGCTTAGATTGTCATTTTCTCAAGATTCAGAGGCTACAGTTTATCACTACAGTATAGCTTTAACGTTTCCACTTTTACACAACCAGATCTAGGACCAGGCTTGGATAAGAAATAACAGGTTGGATATCAACTGACTGACTAAGTAGGCCTGGCTGGGATGAATAAGGGACTGGTGTACCAAGTATTTTGTTTATTAGAACATAACATTATATCCTTCTATTACTGCAACATTACAGCATAGTGGCTTAAGGAGACCACTTTTCCTGCCTCACATGTTTGTTACCAAGTCAACGATCTGATGATAATCTTGAGCCTCAATTGATTTGGATTAATAAATTAACAAACTCGGATTAGATCTACCATCCGTCAGCCATGTGTAGTGGGGCTTCAACCTCACCGTGTTTTCTACAATCCATCAGCCATGTGTAGAGGGGCTTCAACCTCACCCTGTTTTCTACCATCCATCAGCCATGTGTAGTGGGGCTTCAACCTCACTGTTTTCTACCATCCATCAGCCATGTGTAGTGGGGCTTCAACCTCACCCTGTTTTCTACCATCCGTCAGCCATGTGTAGTGGGGCTTCAACCTCACCCTGTTTTCTACCATCCATCAGCCATGTGTAGTGGGGCTTCAACCTCACCCTGTTGGGGCGGTGCAGAGGACAAGTACAGTCTTGGTGTAGATTAGAGCTGTCTATTCCCACATGAGAACACTCAGGTTTAACAGGTGGCATCTGTCCCCATGGGACTATGAGATCACCCGTAGAAAGAGCTGCATATTAGGTCACCTTTTGGTAAGTAGAGCTGGCGGCACTGCCGAAGGAACCGAGCGCAAGAAGACAGATACCTAAACACACACGTCCCTCCTGTTCGACTGTCTCCTCTTCAGAGTCGGGCCTTTTCTCCAGGGATGAGTGTGACGGGGACCTGGGAGATCTCCAGAAGGGGGTGGGCAGCGGGGAAAAGTCCCCCGAGCCTCCAGAGGAGGACCGCCCTAGGAAGAAGCACCGGCGTAACCGCACCACATTCACCACCTTCCAGCTCCATGAGTTGGAGAAGGCCTTTGAGAAGTCCCACTACCCTGACGTCTACAGCCGGGAGCTCCTGGCCATGAAGGTCAACCTCCTTGAGGTCCGTGTCCAGGTATGCCACCTCCACCTATCTAATAATACTACTACTATACACTAATAATACTGTATAGTCTCTACCTATCTAATACTACTACTATACACTAATAATACTGTATTGAGTCTCTACCTATCTAATAATACTATTACTATACACTAATAATGCTGTATATTCTCTACCTATCTAATACTACTACTACTATACACTAATAATACTGTATTGAGTCTCTACCTATCTAATACTACTACTATACACTAATAATACTGTATTGAGTCTCTACCTATCTAATACTACTACTATACACAAATAATACTGTCCAGGTATGGAGCCCTTGGCTGTCAACTATTACTAGACTAGCATTACTACTGGCCCTTCTACCACTACAACCACCCCCACCCCCATTACTACAAGTACTACTATTACTATCACTATATACTAATAATACTTTCTTGAGTCTCTACCTATCTGATACTACTACTACTATACACTAATAATACTGTATTGAGTCTCTACCTATCTAATAATACTACTACTATACACTAATAATACTGTATAGTCTCTACCTATCTAATACTACTACTACTACTATACACAGTATACACTGTATACACTGACTATACTGTATAGTCTCTACCTATCTAATACTACTACTACTATACACTAATAATACCTTATTGAGTCTCTACCTATCTGATACTACTATTACTATCACTATATACTAATAATACTGTATTGAGTCTCTACCTATCTAATAATACTACTACTATACACTAATCATACTGTATAGTCTCTACCTATCTGATACTACTACTACTATACACTAATAATACCTTATTGAGTCTCTACCTATCTGATACTACTATTAAAATCACTATACACTAATAATACTGTATTGAGTCTCTACCTATCTGATACTACTACTATACACTAATAATAATGTCCAGGTATGGAGCCCTTGGCTGTCAACTATTACTAGACTAGCATTACTACTGGCCCTTCTACCACTACAACCACCACCACCCCCATTACTACAAGTACCACCACCACTACGACTAGTACTACCACCAACCCTACTACTACTATTACCACCACCATCACCACCACTACTACTACTAATATTACCACCACTTCTACAACTACTATTTCTACTACTAATATTACCACTACTAATACTATTACTACCATCATTACTATTACCACCACCACTACTATTACCACCACTACTATTATTACCACCACCACTACTATTACCACCACCACTACTATTACCACCACCACCACCACCACTATTACCACCACCACTACTATTACCACCACCACTACTACTATTACCGACACCACAACAACTACTACTGTTAACACCAAAACCACTACCACTACTACATATTACCAAAACAACACCACCACCAACTACTATTACTACACTACCACAACCACTACTACAATTATTATCCACCATCATTACTACCACTACTATTACCATTACAACCACTACTATTACCACCACACTACTACCACTATTACCACCACCACTATTACTATTAGCACCACCGCCACTACTATTACCACCACCACCACTACTATTACCACCACCACTACTATTACCACCACTACTATTATTACCACCACCACTACTACTATTATTACCACCACTACTACTATTACCACCACTACTATTATTACCACCACCACTACTATTACCACTACTACTATTATTACCACCACCACTACTATTACCACCACTACTATTACCACCACCACCACTACTATTACCACCACTACTATTACCACCACTACTATTATTACCACCACCACTACTACTATTATTACCACCACTACTACTATTACCACCACTACTATTATTACCACCACCACTACTATTACCACTACTACTATTATTACCACCACCACTACTATTACCACCACCACTACTATTACCACCACCACTACTATTACCACCACCACCACCACTATTACCACCACCACTACTATTACCACCACCACTACTACTATTACCGACACCACAACAACTACTACTGTTAACACCAAAACCACTACCACTACTACATCTATTACCACAACCAACACCACCACCACTGCTACTATTACCACACCACCACAACCACTACTACAATTATTATCATAACCCTCACTACTACCACTACTATTACCATTACAACCACTACTGTTACCAACACCACTACCACTATTACCACCACCACTATTACTATTAGCACCACCGCCACTACTATTACCACCACCACCACTACTATTACCACCACCACTACTATTACCACCACTACTATTACCACCACCACCACTACTATTACCACCACTACTATTACCACCACTACTATTATTACCACCACCACTACTACTATTATTACCACCACTACTACTATTACCACCACTACTATTATTACCACCACCACTACTATTACCACTACTACTATTATTACCACCACCACTACTATTACCACCACCACTACTATTACCACCACCACTACTATTACCACCACCACTACTATTACCACCACCACCACCACTATTACCACCACCACTACTATTACCACCACCACTACTACTATTACCGACACCACAACAACTACTACTGTTAACACCAAAACCACTACCACTACTACATCTATTACCACAACCAACACCACCACCACTGCTACTATTACCACACCACCACAACCACTACTACAATTATTATCATAACCCTCACTACTACCACTACTATTACCATTACAACCACTACTGTTACCAACACTACTACCACTATTACCACCACCACTATTACTATTAGCACCACCGCCACTACTATTACCACCACTACTATTACCACTACTACTACTACTACTACTACTACTACTACTACTACTAATATTACCACCACCATTACTACTACTATTAACACCAAAACCACTACCACTACTACATCTATTACCACCAAAACCACCACCACTACTACTATTAGAACAGGGCTCCGGGCAGCCGAGCGGAAATGGAGGAAAACTCGCCTCCCTGCGGACCTGGCATCCTTTCACTCCCTCCTCTCTACATTTTCCTCCTCTGTCTCTGCTGCTAAAGCCACTTTCTACCACTCTAAATTCCAAGCATCTGCCTCTAACCCTAGGAAGCTCTTTGCCACCTTCTCCTCCCTCCTGAATCCCCCCCCCCTCCTCCCTCTCTGCAGATGACTTCGTCAACCATTTTGAAAAGAAGGTCGACGACATCCGATCCTCGTTTGCTAAGTCAAACGACACCGCTGGTTCTGCTCACACTGCCCTACCCTGTGCTCTGACCTCTTTCTCCCCTCTCTCTCCAGATGACATCTCGCGTCTTGTGACGGCCGGCCGCCCAACAACCTGCCCGCTTGACCCTATCCCCTCCTCTCTTCTCCAGACCATTTCCGGTGACCTTCTCCCTTACCTCACCTCGCTCATCAACTCATCCCTGACCGCTGGCTACGTCCCTCCCGTCTTTAAGAGAGCGAGAGTTGCACCCCTTCTGAAAAAACCTACACTCGATCCCTCCGATGTCAACAACTACAGACCAGTATCCCTTTTTTCTTTTCTCTCCAAAACTCTTGAACGTGCCGTCCTTGGCCAGCTCTCCCGCTATCTCTCTCAGAATGACCTTCTTGATCCAAATCAGTCAGGTTTCAAGACTAGTCATTCAACTGAGACTGCTCTTCTCTGTATCACGGAGGCACTCCGCACTGCTAAAGCTAACTCTCTCTCCTCTGCTCTCATCCTTCTAGACCTATCGGCTGCCTTTGACACTGTGAACCATCAGATCCTCCTCTCCACCCTCTCCGAGTTGGGCATCTCCGGCGCGGCCCATGCTTGGATTGCGTCCTACCTGACAGGTCGCTCCTACCAGGTGGCGTGGCGAGAATCTGTCTCCTCACCACGCGCTCTCACCACTGGTGTCCCCCAGGGCTCTGTTCTAGGCCCTCTCCTATTCTCGCTATACACCAAGTCACTTGGCTCTGTCATAACCTCACATGGTCTCTCCTATCATTGCTATGCAGACGACACACAATTAATCTTCTCCTTTCCCCCTTCTGATGACCAGGTGGCGAATCGCATCTCTGCATGTCTGGCAGACATATCAGTGTGGATGACGGATCACCACCTCAAGCTGAACCTCGGCAAGACGGAGCTGCTCTTCCTCCCGGGGAAGGACTGCCCGTTCCATGATCTCGCCATCACGGTTGACAACTCCATCGTGTCCTCCTCCCAGAGCGCTAAGAACCTTGGCGTGATCCTGGACAACACCCTGTCGTTCTCAACTAACATCAAGGCGGTGGCCCGTTCCTGTAGGTTCATTCTCTACAACATCCGCAGAGTACGACCCTGCCTCACACAGGAAGCGGCGCAGGTCCTAATCCAGGCACTTGTCATCTCCCGTCTGGATTACTGCAACTCGCTGTTGGCTGGGCTCCCTGCCTGTGCCATTAAACCCCTACAACTCATCCAGAACGCCACAGCACTACTACTATTAACACCAAAACCACCTACTATTACCACCACCACTACTATTAACACCAAAACCACCACTACTTCTACTATTAACACCAAAACCACTACCACTATTATTTCCACTACTACTACTACTACTATTACCACAACCACCACTACTACTATTACCACCACCACTACTACTATTACCACAACCACTACTACTACTATTAACACCAAAACCACTACCACATCTATTACCACCACTACCACTACTACTATTACCACAACCACCACTACTACTATTACCACCACCACTACTACTATTACCACAACCACTACTACTATTACCACTACTACTATTACAACCACCACTACTACCACCACCACCACCACTACTATTAGTAGTGGTGGTGGAGTCGGTGCAGCCAGCTGGTTTCTCCACGCATCGCGCCGACAGAATCAAACATCTTTCTGGTAAGAAGAGGGGCGGGGGCGTATGCTTTATGGTTAACGAGACGTGGTTTGGTCACAACAACATACAGGAACTCAAGTCCTTCTGTTCACCTGATTTAGAATTCTTCACAATCAAATGTCGACCGCATTATCTACCAAGGGAATTCTCTTCGATTATAATCACAGCCATATATATTCCCCCCCAAGCAGACACATCGATGGCTCTGAACGAACGTTATTTGACTTTGCAAACTGGAATCCACATATCCTGAGGCTGCATTCATTGTAGCTGGGGATTTTAACAAGGCTAATCTGAAAACAAGACTCCCTAAATTGTATCAGCATATCGATTGCGCAACCAGGGCTGGTAAAACCTTGGATCATTGCTATTCTAACTTCCGCGAAGCATATAAGGCCCTCCCCCGCCCTCCTTTCGGAAAAGCTGACCATGACTCCATTTTGTTGCTCCCTGCCTACAGACAGAAGCTAAAACAAGAAGCTCCCGCGCTGAGGTCTGTTCAACGCTGGTCCGACCAATCTGATTCCACGCTCCAAGACTGCTTCCATCACGTGGACTGGGATCTGTTTCGTATTGCGTTACACAACAACATTGACGAATACGCTGATTCGGTGAGCGAGTTCATTGGAACGTGCGTTGAAGATGTCGTTCCCATAGCAACGATTAAAACATTCCCAAACCAGAAACCGTGGATTGATGGCAGCATTCGCGTCAAACTGAAAGCACGAACCACTGCTTTTAATCAGGGCAAGGTGACCGGAAACATGACCGAATACAAACAGTGTAGCTATTCCCTCCGCAAGGCAATCAAACAAGCTATGCGTCAGTATAGAGACAAAGTGGAATCTCAATTCAACGGCTCAGACACAAGAGGAATGTGGCAGGGTCTACAGTCAATCACGGATTACAAAAAGAAAACCAGTCCAGTCACGGACCAGGATGTCTTGCTCCCAGGCAGACTAAATAACTTTTTTGCCCGCTTTGAGGACAATACAGTGCCACTGACACGGCCCACAACCAAAACATGCGGACTCTCCTTCACTGCAGCCGAGGTGAGTAAAACATTTAAACGTGTTAACCCTCGCAAGGCTGCAGGCCATCTGGACAAGAGGAATACCTATGTGAGAATGCTGTTCGTCGACTACAGCTCGGCATTTAACACCATAGTACCCTCCAAACTCGTCATCAAGCTCGAGACCCTGGGTCTCGACCCCGCCCTGTGCAACTAGGTACTGGACTCCCTGACGGGCCGCCCCCAGGTGGTGAGGGTAGGTAACAACATCTCCACCCCGCTGATCCTCAACACTGGGGCCCCACAAGGGTGCGTTCTGGGCCCTCTCCTGTACTCCCTGTTCACCCACAACTGCGTGGCCACGCACGCCTCCAACTCAATCATCAAGTTTGCGGACGACACAACTGTGGTAGGCTTGATTACCAACAACGACGAGACGGCCTACAGGGAGGAGGTGAGGGCCCTCGGAGTGTGGTGTCAGGAAAATAACCTCACACTCAACGTCAACAAAACTAAGGAGATGATTGTGGACTTCAGGAAACAGCAGAGGGAACACCCCCTTATCCACATCGATTGGACAGTAGTGGAGAGGGTAGTAAGTTTTAAGTTCCTCGGCATACACATCACAGACAAACTGAATTGGGCCACCCACACAGACCGCATCGTGAAGAAGGCGCAGCAGCACCTCTACAACCTCAGGAGGCTGAAGAAATTCGGCTTGTCACCAAAAGCACTCACAAACTTCTACAGATGCACAATCGAGAGCATCCTGTCGGACTGTATCACCGCCTGGTACGGCAACTGCTCCGCCCACAACCATAAGGCTCTCCAGAGGGTAGTGAGGTCTGCACAAAGCATCACCGGGGGCAAACTACCTGCCCTCCAGGACACCTACACCACCCGATGTCACAGGAAGGCCATAAAGATCATCAAGGACAACAACCACCCGAGCCACTGCCTGTTCACCCCGCTATCATCCAGAAGGCGAGGTCAGTACAGGTGCATCAAAGCTGGGACCGAGAGACTGAAAAAACAGCTTCTATCTCAAGGCCATCAGACTGTTAAACAGCCACCACTAACATTGAGTGGCTGCTGCCAACACACTGACTCAACTCCAGCCACTTTAATCATGGGAATTGATGTAAAATATATCACTAGCCACTTTAAACAATGCTACTTAAAACCTGTTAGGGCTAGGCTGAATACTGCCCCCTTTGGAGGAATTGCGTGCCCATAGTAAACAGAAAAAAAGTCTGTCCAAAATTGCTAATATATGCATATAATAATTATTATTGAATAGAAAACACTATAAAGCTTCTAAAACCGTTCAAATTATGTCTATGTAAAGCAGAACTCTCAGGGCAGCCATTCTCCCAAACGCTCTCTTGTCATCAGGAAAGTTGGGCCAACTTTGACGTCATCGCCCCCACCCTTCCCAACCAGCTACGGATCTGGGAACAGTTTCTATCTCTTCAGCGCGATGTCTCCTTTCAATGGGGCGTTTCATTGTGAAAATCGCGCGCTCCCTCACCCTTTGGCGGGCTAAAACCTTCGGGTCACGCGAAAATACATGTACTCTCATGCGCGCGTCGCGTCTGGAGCTCTCTTTGTTCCAGGATTCACCAAACAATGTCAGTTTGTCTGTTCGAGCTGAGAATTGTTTTGCACGTTTAGAACATCCTAAAGCTTGATTCTGCACTTAGTTTGACCAGTTCAGTCGACATATAATATGTAATTGTGAAGTTTTGATGCGCAACCCCTAGAATTTTGGCTGCATTTCAGCAGGAATTTGTCGCGTTTGATAACCCAAAGACACAGACTTGAAAGCCAAACGCAGTTTTTGGTAAGTATGACTCCTTCCACGACTTCTGATCGAAGAACATCAAAGGTAAGGGAATATTTATGTGGTAATTTTGTGTTTCTGTGGACTCCAACATAGAGGAGACATATTGCTAATGTCTGAGCGCCGTCTCATATTATTGCCTAGTGAACGAATTCTGTAACGTTAAAAATAAATGTAACACAGCGGTTGCATTAAGAAGAAGTGTATCTTTCTAACTATGTGTAGAACATGTATATTTAGTCAAAGTTTATGATGTGTATTGCTTGTTATCTGACGTTATCTGACGGAGCTATCATCATTTCTCCGGACATTTGAGTAGCATTTTTTGAACATGGCGTCATTGTAAACAGAGATTTATGGATATAAATGGCATATTATTGAAAAAAACATAAATGTACTGTGTAACATGTCCTATTACTGTCATCTGATGAAGATTTTCAAAAGGTTAGTGAATTATTTTTCTTTTAATCCTGCGTTTGTTGATTGCATCTTTTGTTCAACATGGCTATTCAAATTAGCTGTGTCTTTGGTGGTGGTTTGACATAAATATGTGCTATGTTTTCGCCGTAAAACATTTTAGAAATCTGACTTGCTGGCTAGATGAACAAGGTGTTTATCTTTCATTTGAGCTATTGGACTTAATGTGTTAATGTGTGGAGGTTAAATATTTCTAAGAATATTTTTGCATTCCATGCGCCACCGTTCCAGCTGAACGGGGGAGGTGGCGTTCCCCTAGGGCAACACCTCGCGTTATGTAGCTTTAGTTAATATAATGTTTACATACCCTACATTATTCATCTCATATGTATACATATATACTGTACTCTATATCATCTACTGCATCTTTATGTAATACATGTATCACTAGCCACTTTAAACTATGCCACTTTGTTTACATACCCTACATTACTCATCTCATAAGTATATACTGTACTCGATACCATCTACTGCATCTTGCCTATGCCGCTCTGTACCATCACTCATTCATATATCTTTATGTACATATTCTTTATCCCTTTACACTTGTGTGTATAAGGCAGTAGTTTTGGAATTGTTAGTTGGTTTACTCATTGGTTATTACTGCATTGTCGGAACTAGAAGCACAAGCATTTCGCTACACTCGCATTAACATCTGCTAACCATGTGTATGTGACAAATACATTTGATTTGGATTTGATTTGATTTGATATGACCACCACTACTATTACCACCACCACAACCACTACTATTACCACCACCACTACTATTACCACAACCACCACTACTACTAACCACCACATTCTTTTGGAGAGATTGGAAACCTAAATTGGTCTACACGGACAAGTTCTGGCCTGGTTTAGATCTTATCTGTCGGAAAGATATCAGTTTGTCTCTGTGAATGGTTTGTCCTCTGACAAATCAACTGTAAATTTCGGTGTTCCTCAAGGTTCCGTTTTAGGACCACTATTGTTTTCACTATATATTTTACCTCTTGGGGATGTTATTCGAAAACATTATGTTAACTTTCACAGCTGTACATTTCAATGAAACATGGTGAAGCCCCAAAATTGCCCTTGCTAGAAGCATGTGTTTCAGACAAAGAAGTGGATGGCTGCAAACTTTCTACTTTTAAACTCGGACAAAACAGAGATGCTTGTTCTAGGTCCCAAGAAACAAAGAGATCTTCTGTTGAATCTGACAATTAATCTTAACCTCTTAAGTCGACCCTCTACTTTTTTGAACATTCTGTTAAAAATCGCGCAACATTTCAGCGCCCTGCTACTCATGCCAGGAATATAGTATATGCATTTGCTTAGTCTGTGTGAATAGAAAACACTCAGACATTTATAAAACTGGTTAAATCACTGCTGTGGCTTTACCAGAACGGCATTTACATCGAAAAGCACAGGAAAAACTGATCACTGAAAATGGGAAAATATATCCATGCGCTACTTGAACCCATTGATAAAGGTGAACCACAATTAATTGACTGAGGTTGCAGTACCTACAGCTTCCACACGGTGTCTAGAGTCTTGTCATTTCCCTTCGAGTTTTTTCTTGGTCAAACACATGCAGGGCACCGTATCTCCTATGGTCTAGGACCGGATATTTTCGTTGAGTTTCTAGCCGGACATTTTTCCAGACGGACAGCTAATGATCTTTACATCGCCTCCTGATGAATTTTATCGCTTATTAACGTTTACTAATACCTAAAGTTGCATTACAAACGTATTTCGAAGTGTTTTGTGAAAGTTTATCGTCGACTTTTTGAATTTTAAAAATGACGTTACGTTTTGAAACTATGTTTTTTCGCTTATCACACAGTCTACATATAACGATATCTAGGCTTTATATGGACCGATTTAATCGAAATAAAGACCCAAATAGTGTTTATGGGACATCTAGGAGTGCCAACAAAGAAGATGGTGAAAGGTAATGAATGTTTTCTATTTTATTGTGCGGTTTGTGTAACGCCGAAATGCTAATTATTTTGTTTACGTCCCCTGTGGGTCTTTTGGGTGTTACATGCTATCAGATAATAGCTTCTCATGCTTTCGCCGAAAAGCATTTTAAAAATCTGACTTGTTGCCTGGATTCACAACGAGTGTAGCTTTAATTCGATACCCTGCATGTGTATTTTAATGAACTTTTGAGTTTTAACTAATACTATTAGCATTTAGCGTAGCGCATTTGCATTTCCAGAGTTCTAGTTGGGACGCAAGCGTCCCGAGTAGAAGCAACAGGTTAATGGTTGTACAGTCGTCTCAAATAAAACTGTGAAGGACCTCGGCGTTACTCTGACCCTGATCTCTCTTTTGAAGAACATATCAAGACCATTTCAAGGACAGCTTTTTCCATCTACGTAACATTGCAAAAATCAGAAACTTTCTGTCCAAAAATGATGCAGAAAAATTAATCCATGCTTTTGTCACTTCTAGGTTAGACTATTGCAATGCTCTACTTTCCGGCTACCCGGATAAAGCACTAAATAAACTTCAGTTAGTGCTAAATACGGCTGCTAGAATCCTGACTAGAATCAAAAAAAAATATCATATTACTCCAGTGCTAGCCTCTCTACACTGGCTTCCTGTCAAAGCATGGGCTGATTTCAAGGTTTTACTGCTAACCTACAAAGCATTACATGGGCTTGCTCCTACCTATCTCTCTGATTTGGTCCTGCCGTACATACCTACACGTACACTACGGTCACAAGACGCAGGCCTCCTAATTGTCCCTAGAATTTCTAAGCAAACAGCTGGAGGCAGGGCTTTCTCCTATAGAGCTCAATTTTTATGGAACGGTCTGCCTACCCATGTCAGAGACGCAAACTCGGTCTCAACCTTTAAGTCTTTACTGAAGACTCATCTCTTCAGTGGGTCATATGATTGAGTGTAGTCTGGCCCAGGAGCGGGAAGGTGAACGGAAAGGCTCTGGAGCAACGAACCGCCCTTGCTGTCTCTGCCTGGCCGGTTCCCCTCTTTCTACTGGGATTCTCTGCCTCTAACCCTATTACAGGGGCTGAGTCACTGGCTTACTCGGGCTCTCTCATGCTGTCCCTGGAAGGGGTGCGTCACCTGAGTGGGTTGATTCACTGATGTGGTCATCCTGTCTGGGTTGGCGCCCCCCCCTTGGGTTGTGCCGTGGCGGAGATCTTTGTGGGCTATACTCAGCCTTGTCTCAGGATGGTAAGTTGGTGGTTGAAGATATCCCTCTAGTGGTGTGGGGGCTGTGCTTTGGCAAAGTGGGTGGGGTTATATCCTTCCTGTTTGGCCCTGTCCGGGGGTGTCCTCGGATGGGGCCACAGTGTCTCCTAACCCCCCCTGTCTCAGCCTCCAGTATTTATGCTGCAGTAGTTTGTGTCGGGGGGCTAGGGTCAGTTTGTTATATCTGGAGTACTTCTCCTGTCCTATTCGGTGTCCTGTGTGAATCTAAGTGTGCGTTCTCTAATTCTCCCCTTCTCTCTTTCTTTCTCTCTCTCAGAGGACCTGAGCCCTAGAACCATGCCCCGGGACTACCTGACATGATGACTCCTTGCTGTCCCCAGTCCACCTGGCCGTGCTGCTGCTCCAGTTTCAACTGTTCTGCCTTATTATTATTCGACCATGCCGGTCATTTATGAACATTTGAACATCTTGGCCATGTTCTGTTATAATCTCCACCCGGCACAGCCAGAAGAGGACTGGCCACCCCACATATGCTCTCTCTAATTCTCTCTTTCTTTCTCTCTCTCGGAGGACCTGAGCCCTAGGACCGTGCCCCAGGACTACCTGACATGATGACTCCTTGCTGTCCCCAGTCCACCTGACCGTGCTGCTGCTCCAGTTTCAACTGTTCTGCCTTATTATTATTCGACCATGCTGGTCATTTATGAACATTTGAACATCTTGGCCATGTTCTGTTATAATCTCCACCCGGCACAGCCAGAAGAGGACCCCACATAGCCTGGTTCCTCTCTAGGTTTCTTCCTAGGTTTTGGCATTTCTAGGGAGTTTTTCCTAGCCACCGTGCTTCTACACCTGCATTGCTTGCTGTTTGGGGTTTTAGGCTGGTTTTCTGTACAGCACTTTGAGATATCAGCTGATGTACGAAGGGCTATATAAATAAATTTGATTTGATTTGATTTGATACTATTACCACAACCACCACTACTACTATTACCACAACCACTACTACTATTACTACTATTACAACCACCACTACCACCACCACCACTACTATTACCACCACTATTATTATTATTACCACCACTACTATTACCATTACCACCACCACTACTATTACCACCACCACTACTATTACCACCACTACTATTACCACCAAAACCACTATTACTATTACCATCACCACCACTACTATTACCACCACCACCAGTAGTATTACCACCACCACTACTATTACCACCACCACCACTACTACTATTAACACCAAAACCACTACCACGACTACTAATATTACCACCACCACCACTACTATTACCACCACCACCAGTATTATTACCACTACTATTACCACCACCACTACTATTACCACCACTACTATTACCACCAAAACCACTACTACTATTAACACCACTACTATTACCACCACCACTACTATTACCACCACTACTATTACCACCACTACTATTACCACTACTACTATTACCACCACTACTATTACCACCACCACTACTATTACCACTACTACTATTACCACCACTACTATTACCAGCACCACTACTATTACCACCACCACTACTATTACCACCACTACTATTACCACCACTACTATTACCACCACTACTATTACCACCACCACTACTATTACCACTACTACTACTATTACCACCACCACTACTGTTTCCACAACCACCACTACTACTATTACCACAACCACTACTACTATTACTACTATTACAACCACCACTACCACCACCACCACTACTATTACCACCACCACTACTATTACCATTACCACCACCACTACTATTACCACCACCACTATTACTATTACCACCAAAACCACTACTACTATTACCACCACCACCACTACTATTACCACCACCACCAGTAGTATTACCACCACCACTACTATTACCACCACCACCACTACTACTATTAACACCAAAACCACTACCACGACTACTAATATTACCACCACCACCACTATTATTACCACCACCACCAGTATTATTACCACCACCACTACTATTACCACCACCACTACTATTACCACCACTACTATTACCACCACTACTATTACCACTACTACTATTACCACCACTACTATTACCAGCACCACTACTATTACCACCACCACCAGTATTATTACCACCACCACTACTATTACCACCACCACCACTACTATTACCACCACCACCAGTAGTATTACCACCACCACTACTATTACCACCACCACCACTACTACTATTAACACCAAAACCACTACCACGACTACTAATATTACCACCACCACTATTATTACCACCACCACCAGTATTATTACCACCACCACTACTATTACCACCACTACTATTACCACCACCACTACTATTACCACTACTACTATTACCACCACTACTATTACCAGCACCACTACTATTACCACCACCACCAGTATTATTACCACCAACACTACTATTACCACCACTACTATTACCACCACCACTACTATTACCACCACTACTACTATTACCACCACCACCACTACTACTATTACCACCACCACTACTATTACCACCACCACTACTATTACCACTACTACTATTACCACCACTACTATTACCACCACCACTACTATTACCACCACTACTATTACCACCACCACTACTATTACCACCACCTCTACTATTACCACTACTACTACTATTACCACCACCACCAGTATTATTACCACCACCACTACTATTACCACCACCACTACTTTTACTCTCACCACCAACACTACTATTACTCTACTACTACTATTAACACCAAAACCACTACCACTACTACTAATATTACCACCACCGGTATTATTACCACTACTACTACTATTACCACCACTACTACTATTAACACCAAAACCACTACCACTAATATTACCACCACCACCACTACTACTATTAACACCAAAACCAATACCACTACTACTAATATTACCACCACTACTACTATTACCACCACCACTATTACCACCACTACTACTATTACCACCACTACTATTACCACTACCATTACCACCACCACTACTACCACCACCACTACTATTACCACCACCACTACTATTACCACCACTACTATTACCACCAACACTATTACCACCACCACTACTATTACCACCACTACTATTACCACCACCACTACTATTACCACCACTACTATTACTAGCACCACTACTATTACCACCACCACCACTACTATTACCACCACTACTATTACCACCACCACCACTACTATTACCACCACTACTATTACCACCACCACTACTATTACCACCACCACTACTACCACCACCACTATTACCACCAACACTACTATTACCACCACTACTACTATTACCACCACTAATATTACCACCACCACTATTACCACCACCACTACTATTACCACCACCACTACTATTACCACCACTACTATTACCACCACCACTATTACCACCACCACCACTACTATTACCACCACCACTACTATTACCACCACCACCACTACTATTACCACCACCACTATTACCACCACCACCACTACTATTACCACTACTACTATTACCACCACCACTACTATTACCACTACTACTATTACCACCACTACTATTACCAGCACCACTACTATTACCACCACCACCAGTATTATTACCACCACCACTACTATTACCACCACTACTATTACCACCACTACTATTACCACCACCACTACTATTACCACTACTACTACTATTACCACCACCACTACTATTACCACCACCACTACTATTACCACAACCACCACTACTATTACTACTATTACAACCACCACTACCACCACCACCACTACTATTACCACCACTATTATTATTACCACCACCACCACTACTATTACCATTACCACCACCACTACTATTACCACCACCACTATTACTATTACCACCAAAACCACGACTACTATTACCACCACCACCACTACTATTACCACCACCACTACTATTACCACCACCACCACCACTACTATTACCACCACCACTACTATTACCACCACCACCAGTAGTATTACCACCACCACTACTATTACCACCACCACCACTACTACTATTAACACCAAAACCACTACCACGACTACTAATATTACCACCACCACCACTATTATTACCACCACCACTACTATTACCACCACCACTACTATTACCACCACTACTATTACCACCACTACTATTACCACCACCACTACTATTACCACTACTACTATTACCACCACTACTATTACCAGCACCACTACTATTACCACCACCACCAGTATTATTACCACCACCACTACTATTACCACCACCACTACTATTACCACCACTACTACTATTACCACCACCACCACTACTACTATTACCACCACCACTACTATTACCACCACCACTACTATTACCACCACCACTACTATTACCACTACTACTATTACCACCACTACTATTACCACCACTACTATTACCACCACCACTACTATTACCACCACCTCTACTATTACCACTACTACTACTATTACCACCACCACCAGTATTATTACCACCACCACTACTATTACCACCACCACTACTATTACCACCACCACTACTTTTACTCTCACCACCAACACTACTATTACCACTACTACTACTATTAACACCTAAACCACTACCACTACTACTAATATTACCACCACTAGTATTATTACCACTACTACTACTATTACCACCACTACTACTATTAACACCAAAACCACTACCACTACCACTAATATTACCACCACCACCACTACTACTATTAACACCAAAACCAATACCACTACTACTAATATTACCACCACTACTACTATTACCACCACCACTATTACCACCACTACTACTCTTACCACCACTACTATTACCACTACCATTACCACCACCACTACTACCACCACCACTACTATTACCACCACCACTACTATTACCACCACTACTATTACCACCACCACTATTACCACCACTACTACTATTACCACCACCACTACTATTACCACCACTACTATTACCACCACCACTATTACCACCACCACTACTATTACCACCACTACTATTACCACCACCACTACTATTACCACTACTACTATTACCACCACTACTATTACCAGCACCACTACTATTACCACCACCACCACTACTATTACCACCACTACTATTACCACCACCACTACTATTACCACCACCACCACTACTATTACCACCACCACCACTACTATTACCACCACTACTATTACCACCACCACTACTATTACCACCACCACTATTACCACCACCACTACTATTACCACCACTACTATTACCACCACTACTATTACCACCACCACTACTATTACCACCACCACTACTATTACCACCACCATTACTATTACCACCACCACTATTACCACCACCACCACTACTATTACCACCACCACTACTATTACCACCACCACTACTATTACCACCACCACTACCACTACTATTACCACCACCACTACTACTATTACCACCCCTACTACTACTACTACTACTACTACATTTACATTACATTTAAGTCATTTAGCAGACGCTCTTATCCAGAGCGACTTACAAATTACTACTATTACTACCACTACTATTACCACCACTACCACTTCTACTACTCTCACCACCACCACCACTATTACCACCACCACCACAACTACTAATATTACCACCACCACCACCACTAGTACTATTAACACCAAAACCACCACCACTACTATTACCACAACCAACACCACCAAAACCACCACCACTAATATTACCACTACCACCACTACTATTACCACCACCACCACTACTACTATTACCACCACCACTACTACTATTACCACCACCACAACTATTACCACCACCACCACTACTATTACCATTACCACCACTACTACTATAATCACCACCACCAGCACACAAGTGTTCTCCCTTTCAAATGTTGGAAATGCTTTCATGCTTTGGCTGAGAGATTCTATTTAGGAGGTGGAGACTTCTCATACATTTTCTCATACAATTGCCGTCAAATATATTGGTACACTGGCACTTTAAACTGGAGTGGAGCAAAACGTTCTGTTTTCTTTTTTAAAAACTGGATCAATTACTATGTTTAACCTGTAGGCACCAGTAGCTTACCACAGGTTAAATAAATTACACAGAATTACACAGCTTCTTACACAGCCTCTAACTAAATTACACAGCCTCTTACACAGCCTCTAACTAAATTACACAGCCTCTTACACAGCCTCTAACTAAATTACACAGCCTCTTACACAGCCTCTAACCAAATTACACAGCCTCTAACTAAATTACACATCCTCTAACCAAATTACACAGCCTCTTACACAGCCTCTAACCAAATTACACAGAATTACACAGCCTCTTACACAGCCTCTAACCAAATTACACAGCCTCTAACTAAATTACACAGCCTCTAACTAAATTACACAGCCTCTTACACAGCCTCTAACTAAATTACACAGCCTCTTACACAGCCTCTAACCAAATTACACAGCCTCTAACCAAATTACACAGCCTCTAACCAAATTACACAGCCTCTAACCAAATTACACAGCCTCTAACCAAATTCATTTGAATTCTGAATAATTTAGTCCAGGCCATTTTTAACATTTTTGAAGCAAAACATCAACAACAACAAAATCTACAAATACTATTATTACTACCATTATTACTACCATTATTACTACCATTATTACTACCATTATTACTACCATTATTGTGATGTAGTGTGCACTACATCGATGTAGTGTGCACTGCCGAGTGACTACTGTAGACTAATACTACGGTATCCTCTCTGTCCGTGGCCAGGTGTGGTTCCAGAACCGTCGGGCTAAGTGGAGACGTCAGGAGAAGATGGACTCCAACTCAACAAAGCTCCGCCACTCCCCCATGTTGTCTTTCAACCGCTCGCCCATGCCCTCCAATGTGGGGCTCATGTCCAACCCATTACCCTGGACCCCTGGCTGGCATCGCCCATGTCCAGCGGCAACCCGATGCACACTATCCCCGGATATGCAGGCCCAGGGCAGGGCCCCACTTTCAGCCTGCCTACCCCAGCCACTCCCACTCTCACAGCCATAGCCACAGCCACAGCCACAGCCACAGCTTCTCGACAGTCCCCAGGACATGGCATGGTGCACCAAGGGATGGTACAGGGCATGCAGGGGGTGCAGTCTGTGGCCCCGCCACTCTACCAGTGCCCCTGCAGCTTCAATGATAAGTACCCTCTGCTAAGGACCTGGAACATGGTTCCAGCATCGCAGCACTGAGGTTGAAGGCTAAGGAGCACATCCATTCCATGGATAAAACCTGGAAGCCTGACATTCATTTAAGGATGGTCAACCACAACAGGTGATAACAACAAAGATATTATGTTAAGGATGGTCAACCACAACAGGTGATCACAACAAAGATATTATGTTAAGGATGGTCAACCACAACAGGTGATCACAACAAAGATATTATGTTAAGGATGGTCAACCACAACAGGTGATCACAACAAAGATATTATGTTAAGGATGGTCAACCACAACAGGTGATCACAACAAAGATATTATGTTAACGATAGTCAACATCAACATGATCAAAACAAAGACATTCTAATAAGGTTGCTAAACTTCAACATGATCAAAACAAAGACATTCTAATAAGGTTGCTAAACTTCAACATGATCAAAACAAAGACATTCTATAAAGGATGCTAAACATCAACATGATCAAAACAAAGACATTCTAATAAGGTTGCTAAACTTCAACATAATCAAAACAAAGACATTCTATAAAGGATGCTAAACTTCAACATGATCAAAACAAAGACATTCTATAAAGGATGCTAAACTTCAACATGATCAAAACAAAGACATTCTAATAAGGTTGCTAAACATCAACATGATCAAAACAAAGACATTCTATAAAGGATGCTAAACTTCAGCAGGTAATCAAAACAAAGACATTCTATAAAGGTTGCTAAACTTCAACATAATCAAAACAAAGACATTCTATAAAGGATGCTAAACTTCAACATGATCAAAACAAAGACATTCTATAAAGGTTGCTAAACATCAACATGATCAAAACAAAGACATTCTATAAAGGATAATTACTTCAGCAGGTAATCAAAACAAAGACATTCTATAAAGGTTGCTAAACTTCAACATGATCAAAACAAAGACATTCTATAAAGGATGATTACTTCAACATAATCAAAACAAAAGACATTCTATAAAGGATGTTAAACTTCAACATGATCAAAACAAAGACATTCTATAAAGGATGATTACTTCAGCAGGTAATCAAAACAAAGTTATTCTGTAAAAGGGATGGTGAACTTCAGAACAAAGACATTCTGTATAGTTTATACATTTTTTTTTGTTAATTTGATTTAACCTTTATTTATTTAAGTCAGATAAAGAGAGATGGTCAAAAGTAATACATTATATAGGGAATAGGGTGCCATTGGCCATTGGACTCTGGTTAAAAGTAGTGCACTATATAGGGAATAGGGTGCCATTTAGGTTGTGTTCTGTGTATTTAAAAGGCTTATTGTCTCCATTAAGTTTTTTAAAAACTTTTTCACTTATTTATATTTGCATATTTGTACACTGTAAATTCTTTCTGGATGTGAAATAAAATTAACTTATGTTTTTGTTTTTTTTTAACGAATAATTCAGAGGTGCTACCATATTGAAAAGTCAGTACTAGTGATCATATGAAATGTCATCATATTGGCATTGATTAAATATTGTTTACACCTAATATTAGCTTTGTGTTACAGTAACTAGGACAGGGTTTGTTACAGTAACTAGATGGGGCAGGGTGGGGTGTGTTACAGTAACTAGATGGGGGCAGGGTGGGGTGTGTTACAGTAACTAGATGGGGGCAGGGTGTGTTACAGTAACTAGATGGGGGCAGGGTGTGTTACAGTAACTAGATAGGACAGGGTGTGTTACAGTAACTAGATGGGGCAGGGTGGGGTGTGTTACAGTAACTAGATGGGGGCAGGGGTGGGGTGTGTTACAGTAACTAGATGGGGCAGGGTGGGGTGTGTTACAGTAACTAGATGGGGGCAGGGTGTGTTACAGTAACTAGATGGGGGCAGGGTGTGTTACAGTAACTAGATAGGACAGGGTGTGTTACAGTAACTAGATGGGGGCAGGGTGGGGTGTGTTACAGTAACTAGTTGGGGGCAGGGTGTGTTACAGTAACTAGATGGGGGCAGGGTGTGTTACAGTAACTAGATGGGGGCAGGGTGTGTTACAGTAACTAGATAGGACAGGTGTGTTACAGTAACTAGATGGGGCAGGGTGGGGTGTGTTACAGTAACTAGTTGGGGCAGGGTGTGTTACAGTAACTAGATGGGGGCAGGGGTGTTACAGTAACTAGATAGGACAGGATGTGTTACAGTAACTAGATGGGGGCAGGGTGGGGTGTGTTACAGTAACTAGATAGGACAGGGTGTGTTACAGTAACTAGATGGGGGCAGGGTGGGGTGTGTTACAGTAACTAGATGGGACAGGGTGTGTTACAGTAACTAGATGGGACAGGGTGGGGTGTGTTACAGTAACTAGATGGGACAGGGTGGGGTGTGTTACAGTAACTAGATGGGGCAGGTTGTGTTACAGTAACTAGATGGGGCAGGGTGGGGTGTGTTACAGTAACTAGATTAGATGGGACAGGGTGTGCTACGGTAACTAGATAGGACAGGGTGTGTTACAGTAACTAGATAGGACAGGGTGTGTTACAGTAACTAGATGGGGCAGGTTGTGTTACAGTAACTAGATGGGGCAGGGTGGGGTGTGTTACAGTAACTAGATGGGACAGGGTGTGTTACAGTAACTAGATAGGACAGGGTGTGTTACAGTAACTAGATAGGACAGGGTGTGTTACAGTAACTAGATAGGACAGGGTGTGTTACAGTAACTAGATGGGGGCAGGGTGGGGTGTGTTACAGTAACTAGATGGGGCAGGGTGTGTTACAGTAACTAGATGGGGCAGGGTGTGTTACAGTAACTAGATAGGACAGGGTGTGTTACAGTAACTAGATGGGGCAGGGTGTGTTACAGTAACTAGATGGGGCAGGGTGTGTTACAGTAACTAGATAGGACAGGGTGTGTTACAGTAACTAGATAGGACAGGGTGTGTTACATTTTTACATTTACATTTAAGTCATTTAGCAGACGCTCTTATCCAGAGCGACTTACAAATTGGTGCTTTCACCTTATGACATCCAGTGGAACAGCCACTTTACAATAGTGCATCTAGGTCTTTTAAGGGGGGAGGGGGTGAGAAGGATTACTTTATCCTATCCTAGGTATTCCTTAAAGAGGTGGGGTTTCAGGTGTCTCCGGAAGGTGGTGATTGACTCCGCTGTCCTGGCGTCGTGAGGGAGTTTGTTCCACCATTGGGGGGCCAGAGCAGCGAACAGTTTTGACTGTTACAGTAACTAGATAGGACAGGGTGTGTTACAGTAACTAGATGGGGCAGGGTGTGTTACAGTAACTAGATGGGGGCAGGGTGGGGTGTGTTACAGTAACTAGATGGGGGCAGGGTGGGGTGTGTTACAGTAACTAGATGGGGGCAAGGTGGGGTGTGTTACAGTAACTAGATGGTGCAGGGTGGGGTGTGTTACAGTAACTAGATGGGGGCAGGGTGGGGTGTGTTACAGTAACTAGATGGTGCAGGGTGGGGTGTGTTACAGTAACTAGATGGGGGCAGGGTGGGGTGTGTTACAGTAACTAGATGGGACAGGGTGTGTTACGGTAACTAGATAGGACAGGGTGTGTTACAGTAACTAGATAGGACAGGGTGTGTTACAGTAACTAGATAGGACAGGGTGTGTTACAGTAACTAGATGGGGGCAGGGTGGGGTGTGTTACGGTAACTAGATGGTGCAGGGTGTGTTACGGTAACTAGATGGTGCAGGGTGGGGTGTGTTACAATAACTAGATGGGGCAGGGTGTGTTACAGTAACTAGATGGGGCAGGGTGGGGTGTGTTACAATAACTAGATGGGGCAGGGTGTGTTACAGTAACTAGATGGGGGCAGGGTGGGTTGTGTTACAGTAACTAGATGGTGCAGGGTGGGGTGTGTTACAGTAACTAGATGGGGGCAGGGTGGGGTGTGTTACAGTAACTAGATGGGGGCAGGGTGTGTTACAGTAACTAGATGGGGGCAGGGTGGGGTGTGTTACAGTAACTAGATGGGGGCAGGGTGGGGTGTGTTACAGTAACTAGATGGGGCAGGGTGGGGTGTGTTACAGTAGCTAGATGTGGGGTGTATGTGGAAATGTGTGTTGTGTGTGTGGGGTGTGTGTGTGTGGGAGGTGTGTGTGTGTGTGGGGGGTATGTGTGGTAGGTGTGTTGCGTGTGGGGTGGGTTTGTATGGGAAGTGAGTAGGGTGTGCGTGTGTATTGGGTGCATGTGGGAGGGGGGGGGGTATGTGTTGGCTGTGTGTGGGGTGGGTGGGTGGGTGGGTCGGTGTGTGTATTGGGTGCATGTGGGAGGTGTGTGTGGTAGGTGTGTTGGGTGTGTGTGGGGTGGGTTTGTATGGAAGGTGGGTGGGTGTGTGTGGGGGTATGTGTTGGGTGTGTGTGGGGTGTGTGTGTGTGGGAGGTGTGTGTGGGGTGGGTTTGTATGGGAGGTGGGTGGGTGGGTGTGTTGGGGGGGTATGTGTGGGAGGGAGGTGTGTGGGGTGTGTGTGTATTGGGTGTGTGTGCATTGGGTGTGTGTGTATTGGGTGTGTGTGCATTGGGTGTGTGTTGGGTGTGTGTGGGGTGGGTTTGAATGGGAGGTGGGTGGGTGGGTGTGTGGGGGTATGTGGGAGGGAGGTGTGTGGGGTGTGTGTGTATTGGGTGGGTGTGTTGGGGGTATGTGTGGGAGGGAGGTGTGGGGTGTGTGTGTATTGGGTGTGTGTGCATTGGGTGTGTGTGTATTGGGTGTGTGTGCATTGGGTGTGTGTTGGGTGTGTGTGGGGTGGGTTTGAATGGGAGGTGGGTGGGTGGGTGTGTTGGGGGGTATGTGTGGGAGGGAGGTGTGTGGGGTGTGTGTGTATTGGGTGTGTGTGCATTGGGTGTGTGTGTATTGGGTGTGTGTGCATTGGGTGTGTGTTGGGAGGTGTGTGTGTTCTGTAGATAACAGTTTGTGCTGTATAACCTCAGCTGATACCAGTGTGTAACTGTCAGAGCAGCAGTAGTTGCTAATATTAAGGGATATGCCTATAATAAATATTATTATAGCATTGCAAGGACAATCTGTCTCCAAAATGTACTTTCATATTGCTATTTATAACAAAGGGCCACAATATTCTGCCTTGGTGTTTACATTTCTACGGACCTAATTACCAAATTGACACATTTCTCCAGTAAGCAGGGTTCTACAAACATGTCAATTGAAAATGTTTTTTGTTGTAATAAGTGTATGGCTGCACGAGGGTTGAAGTTAAATAGTAAATAATAACAAAACATTGAGTTTGTAACTCGCTGTTCATTGAAAAACATGATGCAGGGAGGGGTGTGTTACAGGGTTGGGTGTGTGTGTGTGTTCTAATGTGGCGGCTGTGTAGCCCACGTCTGTGTGCGTACGTGGGTGGACTGTGTGTGTAGGCTGAAGATCTGTTGACAGTCCAAGAGGGGTTGTTTGTGTAACGTGACAGGGGTTATCTATCTTGGCATTTCAAGTCCACGGGTCTGCAAAAATATTGTTTGAAAATGTTTTTGTGTCATAAATGTATGGCTGAATGAGGGTTGTAATTTAATATTAAATACTAACAGTACATTTAATTTGTAACGCACTGTTCATTGAAAAATAATCTAAAAGTTCTATAGTGTGTGTGTGTGTGTGTGTGTGTGTGTGTGTTCATACTCAGAGAAAGGTATCCCTGCCCACCAGGTAAACTGGGGATGGGTCTGGAATAAGCAGGGCTTTCTCCTATAGAGCTCCATTTGTATGGAATGGTCTGCCTACCCATGTGAGAGACGCAAACTCGGTCTCAACCTTTAAGTCTTTACAGAAGACTCATCTCTTCAATGGGGTCATATGATTGAGTGGAGTCTGGCCCAGGAGTGGGAAGGTGAACGGAAAGGCTCTGGAGCAATGAACCGCCCTTGCTGTCTCTGCCTGGCCGGTTCCCCTCTTTCCACTGGGATTCTAACCCTATTACAGGGACTGAGTCACTGGCTTACTGGTGCCCTTTCATACCATCCCTAGGAGGGGTGCGTCACTTGAGCGGGTTGAGTCACTGATGTGATCTTCCTGTCTGGGTTGGTGCCCCCCCTTGGGTTGTGCCGTGGCGGAGATCTTTGTGGGCTATACTCGGCCTTATCTCAGGATGGTAAGTTGGTGGTTGAAGATATCCCTCTAGTGGTGTGGGGGCTGTGCTTTGGCAAAGTGGGTGGGGTTATATCCTTCCTGTTTGGCCCTGTCTGGGGGTATCATCGGATGGGGCCACAGTGTCTCCTGACCCCTCCTGTCTCAGCCTCCAGTATTTATGCTGCAGTAGTTTATGTGTCGGGGGGCTAGAGTCAGTCTGTTATATCTGGAGTATTTCTCCTGTCTTATCCGGTGTCCTGTGTGAATTTAAGTATGCCCTCTCTAATTCTCTCTCTCTCTCGGAGGACCTGAGCCCTAGGACCATGCCTCAGGACTACCTGACATGATGACTCCTTGCTGTCCCCAGTCCACCTTTGCCGTGCTGCTGCTCCAGTTTTAACTGTTCTGCCTGCAGTAATGGAACCCTAACCTATTCACCGGATGTGCTACCTGTCCCAGACCTGCTGTTTTCAACTCTCTAGAGACAGCAGGAGAGGCCGAGATACTCTCAATGATCGGCTATGAAAAGACACCTTTACTCCTGAGGTGCTGACTTGTTGCACCCTGACAACTACTGTGATTATTATTATTTGACCATGCTGGTCATTTATGAACATTTGAACATCTTGGCCATGTTCTGTTATAATCTCCATCCGGCACAGCCAGAAGAGGACTGGCCACCCCTCATAGCCTGGTTCCTCTCTAGGTTTCTTCCTAGGTTTTGGCCTTTCTAGGGAGTTTTTCTGAGCCAATGTGCTTCAACACCTGCATTGTCACGTTCTTTTTTATGTCTTTGTGTTAGGTTGGTCAGGGCGTGAGTTGGGGTGGGTAGTCTATGTCCTTTTTCTATGTTGTTATATTTCTATGTGTTTGGCCTAGTATGGTTCTCAATCAGAGACAGATGTCGTTCGTTGTCTCTGATTGAGAATCATACTTAGGTAGCCTGTTTTCCCCATTTGGGTTGTGGGTGTTTGTTTTCTGTTTTGTGTCTGCACCAGACAGGACTGTGTCAGTTTCATTTTCGGTCTCTTGTTGTTTTTGTCATTCAGTGTTCTGTTCTATGAAATAATCATGAACACTTACCACGCTGCGCTTTGGTCCTCACCTTCTTCCACCAACGAAAACCGTTACATGCATTGTTTGCTGTTTGGGGTTTTAGGCTGGGTTTCTGTGCAGCACTTTGAGATATCAGCTGATGTACGAAGGGCTATATGAAATACATTTGATTTGATTTGGAATACTCCATTGCTCCTGGTTGACTCGGCCACTAAGTACGGCTTGTTTGAAAGACGGTTTCAGCTGTCGTGGGCTGCCAGCTGTTTGGAGAAGGAGGTGCTTTCTGTTCTTGAGTGCCACGCATACAGGGACCTTTGAAATGTTTGGATCCTTTTTTTGTAAATTTGATTAGTGGATTCAAAGTATGGTAGGGTTTGAGCACAGCTTGAAAGAAGGGAGGGCGTCCGTCTGTGGTGAGTTTATGAACCATTGGCAACAGACAGCCACAATTCTTTTAAACCTTTATTTAACTAGGCAAGTCAGTTAAGAACAAATTCTTATTTACAATGA
Source organism: Oncorhynchus nerka (assembly GCF_034236695.1). Classification (NCBI taxonomy): domain Eukaryota; kingdom Metazoa; phylum Chordata; class Actinopteri; order Salmoniformes; family Salmonidae; genus Oncorhynchus; species Oncorhynchus nerka. The sequence goes on from NW_027040018.1 coordinate 44,708, forward strand.
CGGTCTACACCGGCCAAACCCGGATCAATTGTGCACCGCCCTATGGGACTCCCAATCACGGCCGGATGTGATGCAGCCTGGATTCGAACCAGGTGCCTTAGACCCACTAGTAACACTTGACTTACTATAAGCCACCTGTTTCTAATTGACAGTTCAGTCATTTAGCAGACGCTCTCATCCAGAGAAACGTACAGTTAATGCATTAAGATAGCTAGGTGAGAAAACAACACATCACTGTCGTATCAAGTACATTTTCCTTCAATGCAGTAGCTATAAGCAGTCAGTAAATAGTGAGTTATTTAAGAGAGTCTTCAAAGAGGAAGGGTTTCAGATGTTTTCTGAAGATGGGCAGGGACACCGCTGTCCTATCTTCAAGGGGAAGCTGGTTCCACCATCGGGGTGCCAGGATAGAGAAGATTTTTGACTGGGCTGAGCGGGAGCGGGACGGGAGGGCCAAGAGACCAGCGCTGGCGAGATGGAGTGCTTGGGATGGGGTGTAGGGTTTGAGCACAGCCTGAAAGAAGGGAGGGCAGTTCTCCTGCTGCTCTGTAGACAAGCACCATGGTCTTGAAGATGATGCAAGTTTCGACTGGAAGCCAGTGGAGTGTGCGGAGGAATGGGGTGACATGGGAGAACTCAGGAAGGTTGAACACCAGGTGGGCTGCGGCATTCTGGATGAGTTACAGTGTTTTGATGGCACAATCTATAATTTAGATGGTGGGTTAGCATGGGAACAGTTTGGAGACATATTATCTGGTTAGCTGGTTAGCTGGCTGGTTAGCGTGGGGAAGATTGAATCATACTACACTGGCTCCGACGCTCGTCAGATGTGGCAGGGCTTGCAAACTATTACAGACTACAAAGGGAAGCACAGCCGAGAGCTGCCCAGTGACATAAGACTACCAGACGAGCTAAATCACTTCTATGCTCACTTGAGGCAAGCAACACTGAGGCATGCATGAGAACACCAGCTGTTCCAGACGACTGTGTGTTCACGCTCTCCGGAACCGACATGAGTAAGACCTTTAAACAGGTCAACATACACAAGGCTGCGGGGCCAGACGGATTACCAGGACGTGTCCTCCGGGCATATGCTGACCAACTGGCAGGTGTCTTCACTGACATTTTCAACATGTCCCTGATTGAGTCCGTAATACCAACATGCTTCAAGCAGACCACCATTGTCCCTGTGCCCAAGAACACAAAGGCAACCTGCCTAAATTACTACAGATCCGTAGCACTCACGTCCGTAGCCATGAAGTGCTTTGAAATGCTGGTAATAGCTCAAACAGATCCACAGATCTCTATTGCACTCCACACTGCCCTTTCCCACCTGGACAAAATGAACACCTACGTGAGAATGCTATTCATTGACTACAGCTCAGCGTTCAACACCATAGTATCCTCAAAGCTCATCACGAAGCTCAGGAACCTGGGACTAAACACCTCCTTCTGCAACTGGATCCTGGACTTCCTGACGGGCCGTCCCCAGGTGGTGAGGGTAGGTAGCAACACATCTGCTACGCTGATCCTCAACACTGAAGCTCCCCAGGGGTGCGTGCTCAGTCCTCCTGTACTCCCTGTTCACCCACGACTGCATGGCCAGGCACGACTCCAACACCAACATTAAATTTGCAGACGACAGAAAAGTGGTTGGCGTGATCACCGACAACGACGAGACAGCCTATAGGGAGGAGGTCAGAGACCTGGCCGGGTGGTGCCAGAATAACAACCTATCCCTCAACGTCACCAAGACTAAGGAGATGATTGTGGCTTACAGGGGCTGTAGTGGAGCAGGTTGAGAGCTTCAAGTTCCTTGGTGTCCACATCAACAACAAACTAGAATGGTCCAAACACACCAAGACAGTCGTGAAGAGGGCACGACAAAACCTTTTCCCCTCAGGAAACTAAAAAGATTTGGCATGGGCCCTGAGATCCTCAAAAGGTTCTACAGCTGCAACATCGAGAGCATCCTGACCGGTTGCATCACTGCCTGGTACGGCAATTGCTCGGCCTCCGACCGCAAGGCACTTCAGATGGTAGTACGTACGGCCCAGTACATCACTGGGGCAAAGCTGCCATCCAGGACCTCTACACCAGGCGGTGTCAGAGGAAGGCCCTAAAAGTTGTCAAAGATCCCAGCCACCCCAGTCATAGACTGTTCTCTCTACTGCCGCATGGCAAGCGGTACCGTAGTGCCAAGTCTAGGACAAAAAGGCTTCTCAACAGTTTTTACCCCCAAGCCATAAGACTCCTGGACTATTTGCATTGTGTGCCCCCCCTACCCCTCTTTTACGCTCCTACTCTCTGTTTATCATATATGCATAGTCACTTTAACTATATATTCATGTACATATGTACATACTACCTCAATTAGCCCGACCAACCAGTGCTCCCACACATTGGCCAACCGGGCTATCTGCATTGTGTCCCGCCACTAGCCAACCCCTCTTTTACGCTCCTACTCTCTGTTTATCATATACAGTGCCTTGCGAAAGTATTCGGCCCCCTTGAACTTTGCGACCTTTTGCCACATTTCAGGCTTCAAACATAAAGATATAAAACTTTATTTTTTTGTGAAGAATCAACAACAAGTGGGACACAATCATGAAGTGGAACGACATTTATTGGATATTTCAAACTTTTTTAACAAATCAAAAACTGAAAAATTGGGCGTGACTATCTGGTTGGTTAGCATGGGGACAGTTTGGAGACATATTACCTGGTTAGATGGTGCAGGTTACCATGGGGACAGTTTGGAGACATATTACCTGGTCAGATTGTGGGTTAGCA
>NW_027040018.1:50000-73832 GCF_034236695.1 Oncorhynchus nerka
TGGTGTACATATCCCCGGGAAAAGTTGAGTGATCTTTGCAACTATTAACTTTGATCAAAAACAGCAAAATATATACAATCTTGAAACTGTGGAAACAGCCATCCGTTTACGAGAAGATTACCCTGATAAATTCTCTAGTCATATCGCAGTTTACATATTTATTAATGGACTTACTGACTCCAAGGGAATCATTTGTTAAATAATGCGAGAAAATAATATTTCCCTTTATTTGGAATGGCAAACCAGATCAAATTAAATGAGCATATTTACATAACGAACATCAGTTTGAAGGGTTAAAACTATTCAATATTAAGGCATTAACCTCTCTTAAAGCCTCCATTGTACCCCAGAAAATTCTAAATCCAAATTGGTTTTCTAGCAAGCTCCTGAGAGAGGACCGTCCTATGTTTAAGAGCTCTTTGCTTTTTTGCTGATTAAAACCTTAGCTGTAAGTAGCAGTAGACGTATTGTTGTCCGGGACGGTAGGGTAGGGAGAACAAGTATAACAATTGTTTTATTTATTTAACTAGGCAAGTCAGTTAAGAACAAATTCTTATTTACAATGACAGAAAGGTGGGTTAACTGCCTTGTTCAGGGGCAGAACGAAAGATTTGTCAGCTCGGGGATTCGATCCAGCAACCTTTCGGTTACTGGCCCAATGCTCTAACCACAAATAACAATGAGTTCAGACAGTAAACTGCACTGTGTATGTTTTGGTTTAATGCATCATCTGACTGACTGTTTGTGCGTGTAGGATCCTTGTAGGGCTGGCTCAGAATCTTCCCGATAGTACGTTGGGTGACTTGGTGCCTCTCATCGCGGAGGCCTTAGCCATGGGCGTCAAATGCTGCTCAGACACTCCTCCAGAGGACTGCGACAGAGATGTGGTGAGAGACACCTATCATTTCATCATCTTTATCACACCTCATCATCCGTATCATACCCCATCATCCTGATCACACCTCATCTTCCTTATCACATCTCATCATCCTTATCACACCTCATCATCCTGATCACACCTCATCTTCCTTATCACATCTCATCATCCTTATCACACCTCATCATCCTTATCACACCTCATCATCCTTATCACACCTCATCATCCTTATCACACCTCATCATCCTTATCACACCTCATCATCCTTATCACACCTCATCATCCTTATCACACCTCATCATCCTTATCACACAACTTTACATTTAACATTTGGCCAGCCTGGCCAGGGGTAGGTAGGGGCCAGAGGTATGGGTAGGTATGGAATTGGGCATTAGTGACGAATGTTTCCAACTGTTTCAGTTGAAACTGTTCTGATATAATAGCACTCTCTGCTGGCTAAACGGTGTACTCCTATTTGTGTGTGTGTATGTGTGTGTGTGTGCGTGCGCAGGCGGACCTGTTCCAGAGCGCGGTGTGTTCCTCTGAGACCCTGGTGGAGAAGAACCATCTGAAGATGTGCTGTGAGAAGACTGCCGCTGAGAGGACACACTGCTTCCTGGACCACAAGGCCAAGGTAGAATGGACCACCCCTCCCTCTGGGCCAGGTTTCCTATCTAGGTTTCTTCTTTCTGCTTGCTCTTTGGGGTGTAGACCGGGTTACTGGAAGTCAAAAAGTCTTTCTGGATACATTGATTGATTGACTGGTTGATTGATTGTAGATTCCTCGGGACCTGTCCCTCAAAGCTGAGCTGCCCGCTGCAGACCAGTGTGACGACTTCAAGAAGGACCACAAGGCTTTTGTTGGGAGGTAAGTGTCCACACTCGACTTGAGACCACACCATCGACTAGAGACCACACCATCGATTAGAGACCATCGACTTGAGACCACACCATCGACTTGAGACCACACCATCGACTAGAGACCACACAATCGACTAGAGACCATCGACTTGAGACCACACCATCGACTAGAGACCACACCATCGATTAGAGACCATCGACTTGAGACCACACCATCGACTAGAGACCACACCATCGATTAGAGACCATCGACTTGAGACTACACCATCGATTAGAGACCATCGACTAGAGACCACACCATCGATTAGAGACCACACCATCGATTAGAGACCATCGACTTGAGACCACACCATCGATTAGAGACCACACCATCGATTAGAGACCATCGACTTGAGACCACACCATCGACTAGAGACCACACCATCGACTAGAGACCATCGACTTGAGACCACACCATCGACTAGAGACCACACCATCGATTAGAGACCATCGACTTGAGACCACACCATCGACTAGAGACCACACCATTGATTAGAGACCATCGACTTGAGACCACACCATCGATTAGAGACCATCGACTAGAGACCACACCATCGATTAGAGACCACACCATCGATTAGAGACCATCGACTTGAGACCACACCATCGATTAGAGACCACACCATCGATTAGAGACCATCGACTTGAGACTACACCATCGACTAGAGACCACACCATCGACTTGAGACCACACCATGGACTAGCGACTACACCATCGACTAGAGACCACACTATCGACTAGAGACCACACCATCGACTAGAGACAACACCATCGATTAGAGACCATCGACTAGAGACCACACCATCGACTAGAGACTACACCATCGACTAGAGACCACACTATCGACTAGAGACTACACTATCGACTAGAGACCACACCATCGACTAGAGACTACACCATCGACTAGAGACCACACTATCGACTTGAGACCACACCATCGACTAGAGACCACACCGTCGACCAGAGACCACACTATCCACTAGAGACCACACCATCGACTAGAGACCACACCATCAACTAGAGACCAGACCATCGATTAGAGATTATCGACAAGAGACCACACCATCGACTAGAGACCACACTATCGACTAGAGACCACACTATCGACTAGAGACCACACCATCGACTAGAGACTACACCATCGACTAGAGACCACACTATCGACTTGAGACCACACCATCGACTAGAGACCACACCGTCGACCAGAGACCACACTATCCACTAGAGACCAGACCATCGATTAGAGACCATCGACAAGAGACCACATCATCGACTAGAGACCACACTATCGACAAGAGACCACACCATCGACTAGAGACCACACCATCGACTAGAGACCACACCATCGACTAGAGACCAGACTAGAGACCCCACCATCGACTAGAGACCACACTATCGACTAGAGACCACACCATCGACTAGAGACTACACCATCGACTAGAGACCACACTATCGACTTGAGACCACACCATCGACTAGAGACCACACCGTCGACCAGAGACCACACTATCCACTAGAGACCACACCATCGACTAGAGACCACACCATCAACTAGAGACCAGACCATCGATTAGAGATTATCGACAAGAGACCACACCATCGACTAGAGACCACACTATCGACAAGAGACCACACCATCGACTAGAGACCACACTATCGACTAGAGACCACACTATCGACTAGAGACCACACCATCGACTAGAGACTACACCATCGACTAGAGACCACACTATCGACTTGAGACCACACCATCGACTAGAGACCACACCGTCGACCAGAGACCACACTATCCACTAGAGACCAGACCATCGATTAGAGACCATCGACAAGAGACCACAACATCGACTAGAGACCACACTATCGACAAGAGACCACACCATCGACTAGAGACCACACTATTCACTAGAGACCACACCATCAACTAGAGACCACACCATCGACTAGAGACCAGACTAGAGACCCCACCATCGACTAGAGACCACACCATCGACTAGAGACCACACCATCGACTAGAGACCACACTATCGACTAGACCACACCATCGACTAGTGACCACACCATCGACTAGAGACTACACTATCGACTAGAGACCACACCATCGACTAGAGACCATACCATCGACTAGAGACCACACCATCGACTAGAGACCACACCATCGACTAGAGACCACACTATCGACTAGACCACACCATCGACTAGAGACCACCGTATCGACTAGAGACTACACTATCGACTAGAGACCACACCATCGACTAGAGACCACACCATCGACTAGAGACCATACCATCGACTAGAGACCACACCATTGACTAGAGACCACACCATCGACTTGAGACCATCGACCAGAGACCACACCATCGACTAGAGACCACACCATTGACTCGAGACCATCGACTAGAGACCATACCATCGACTAGAGACCACACCATCGACTAGAGACCACACCATCGACTAGAGACCATCGACTTGAGACCACACCAGCTAAAATACTGTGTTAGGCCGCTGAGCAGTATGGAGTGTTTTTCTGGAATTTACTGTGTGTGTGTTTCAGGTTCATCTTCAAGTTCTCCAAGAGTAACACGATGCTACAACCACATGTGATCCTGGCTATCGCCAAAGCTTATGGAGAGGTTCTGACTAGCTGTTGTGGAGAGGCTGAGGCCCAGACTTGCTTCGACACCAAGGTCAGGAGGCGTCAGATCGCACCCTATTTTCTATACAGTACTCTACTTTTGACTAGAACCCTATGAGAGAATAGGGTGCCATTTTGTATGCAGTCTCTCTCTCAATTCATTTCAATAATATTTATTGGCATGGACAGATAAAGCACCTATATAGCCAACGTAAACATCTCTCTCTCTCTTTTCCAGAAAGCTACTTTCCAACGTGCCGTCGGGAATCGCGTGACTGAACTCAAGGCCCTGTGCATCATCCACAAGAAATATGGAGACCGCGTTGTCAAGGCCAAGTAGGACACGTCAATCTAAAATTCTATGGTTCTAATTGGCTGAGAGCCAGGTGAGCCCGCCCTTGAGCCAGTCCCATTGGTTGACGCGTGTGTCTGTCTGTTCTAACAGGAAGCTGATCCAGTACAGTCAGAAGATGCCTCAGGCCTCTTTCCAGGAGATGGGAGGCATGGTAGACAAGATCGTAGCGACTGTTGCCCCCTGCTGCAGCGGAGACATGGTCACATGCATGAAGGAGAGGGTAAACTATGTCTTCTCTCTATTCCTCTCTTTTTATTGGTGGATTTCTCTTTTAGTTCCTCCTCTCTTTTAAAACTCTTTCATTTCCTCTGTTTACCTTTTAATCTTTCACTCTCTGTCTCTAAACTCTCAACCTCTCACTCTCTTACCTCTTAGCCTCTCAGTCTCTCACCTCTTAGCCTCTCACCTCTTAGCCTCTCAGTCTCTCACCTCTTAGCCTCTCAGTCTCTCACCTCTTAGCCTCTCAGTCTCTCACCTCTTAGCCTCTCAGTCTCTCACCTCTTAGCCTCTCAGTCTCTCACCTCTTAGCCTCTCAGTCTCTCACCTCTTAGCCTCTCAGTCTCTCACCTCTTAGCCTCTCAGTCTCTTACCTCTTAGCCTCTCAGTCTCTCACCTCTTAGCCTCTCACCTCTTAGCCTCTCAGTCTCTTACCTCTTAGCCTCTCAGTCTCTCACCTCTTAGCCTCTCAGTCTCTCACCTCTCACTCTCACCTCTCACTCTCAGCCTCTCACCTCTCACTCTCAGCCTCACATTGGATGTGTGTGTGTGTCTGCATATACATGTATTTGTGTCCCTGACTCTTCCTGCCTGTGTGTGTATCCCCCCCAAACAGAAGACCCTGGTGGATGAGGTGTGTGCTGATAAGAGTGTGTTGTCTCGCGCGGCCGGTCTGTCTGCCTGCTGTAAGAAGGATGCAGTACACAGAGGGTCCTGTGTTGAGGCCATGAAGCCAGACTCTAAGCCAGACGGTCTGTCTGAGCACTACGACGTTCACGCTGACATAGCAGCAGTCTGCCAGACCTTTACCAAGACCCCAGATGCAGCCATGGGGAAGTATGTATTCACACACACACGCGCACATACACACACACACACAGACACACACACACACACACATCTGGAAAAGCTGCCTATACACACAATTCTGACTTTGTATGGGGTGTTGCTATTGGCTAAACGACTGTGTACAGTCTGTCCTGATTGGCTGTCTGACTACTGACTCTCTGTATATGGTCTGTCCTGATCGGCAGGTTGGTGTATGAGATCTCAGTGCGTCACCCTGAGTCGTCTCAGCAGGTGATTCTGAGGTTCGCCAAGGAGGCTGAGCAGGCCTTGCTCCAGTGCTGTGACAAGGAGGACCATGCAGAGTGTGTCAAAACCGCTGTATGTATTAACCATGTGTGGTTTCCATACTAACCCCAACCCAAGACCAATTCCCTTTGGGGACAACAAAGATTTCCATACTAACCCCAACCCAAGACCAATTCCCTTTGGGGACAACAAAGATGTCCATACTAACCCCAACCCAAGACCAATTCCCTTTGGGGACAACAAAAATGTCCATACTAACCCCAACCTAAGACCAATTCCCTTTGGGGACAACAAAGTTGACCATGTCTTGTCTTCTCTTATCAGAAGACCTGGCTAGTTACAGTATATATCAGTCTGTGATGTGTAACCTAGCTAGTTACCGTATATATCAGTCTGTGATGTGTAACCTAGCTAGTTACACTATATATCAGTCTGTGATGTGTAACCTAGCTAGTTACACTATATATCAGTCTGTGATGTGTAACCTAGCTAGTTACACTATATATCAGTCTGTGATGTGTAACCTAGCCTAGTTACACTATATATCAGTCTGTGATGTGTAACCTAGCTAGTTACAGTATATATCAGTCTGTGATGTGTAACCTAGCTAGTTACACTATATATCAGTCTGTGATGTGTAACCTAGCCTAGTTACACTATATATCAGTCTGTGATGTGTAACCTTGCCTTGACCTGAATACTTGCATTAGCTCCCCTGAGCTAATAGCTGATGGTTGTTGGCATTAACACAGCAGGCTAGCACTGAATTCCTAGTATTTTTAGACCATAATAATGGCATCTGCCCTGTTATGTGGCATCATGCCAACTGTATGAATGGTTCTGTCCCCAGCTGGCAGGAAGTGATATTGATAAGAAGATCACTGATGAGAATGACCACTACAAGAAGATGTGTGCTGTTGAGACTGGCATGAACAATAACGCCTTTGAGAAGAGGTGAGGGGTCACGCTTTAACACAGAGATATTAACGGTCAGAGGAGATGAGATTCATGTGGTATGAGATATTAAACATCACATTTAGGCCTAACAACTTATGGGTGAATTGATAGTTACTTTATGGCTTACTAATCATTTATGAATGGTTTATTTTTAATACATTACTACTTAATGACTGATTAACAATCAACTCATGCTCCTCTTCCTCCTCCTCCACCACATCCTACTCCTCCTCTACCACCTCCTCCTCCTCCCACTCCACCTCCTACTCCTCCTCTACCACCTCCACCTCCTCCTCCTCTACCACCTCCTCCTCCTCTACCACCTCCTCCCACTCCACCTCCTACTCCTTCTCTACCACCTCCACCTACTCCTCCTCCTCTACCACTTCCTCCTCTAACACCTCCTCCTCCACCACTTCCACATCCTACTCCTCCTCTACCACCTCCTCCTCCACCACATCCTACTCCCTCCTCCCACTCCACCTCCTACTCCTCCTCTACCATCTCCACCTCCTACTCCTCCTCCTCTACCACCTCCTACTCCTCCCACTCCACCTCCTACTCCTCCTCTACCACCTCCACCTCCTCCTCTACCACTTCATCCTCTACCACCTCCTCCTCCTCCTCCCACTCCACCTCCTACTCCTCCTCTACCATCTCCACCTCCTACTCCTCCTCCTCTACCACCTCCTACTCCTCCTCCTCCCACTCCACCTCCTACTCCTCCTCTACCACCTCCTCCTCCTCTACCACTTCCTCCACCTCCACATCCTCCTCCTCCTCTACCACCTCCTCCATCTCCTCCACCTACTCCATCTCCTCTTCCTCCTCCACCACCTCCTCCACCTACTCCATCTCCTCCTCCTCTACCACCTCCTCCACCTCCTCCTCTACCACCTCCTCCACCTCCTCCTTCAGTATGATGGTGCACTACACCAGGATAATGCCCCAGGCCTCCTTCGACCAGCTCCACATGGTGTCAGAGAGGGTGCATGATGTCCTCCATGACTGCTGCAAGGACGAGCCAGGCCACTTCATCCTGCCTTGTGCAGAGGAGAAGGTCTGACACACACACACACACACACACACATCCTCCCTACCTTTCCCTTCACTACCCCCTCCTTCCACTACCCCCTCCCTTCACTACCCCTCCTTCCACTACCCCCTCCTTCCACTACCCCCTCCCTTCACTACCCCCTCCTTCCACTACCCCCTCCTTCCACTACATCCTCCCTACCCCCCTCCCTCCACTACCCCCTCCTTCCACTACACCCTCTTTCCCTCCACTACCCCCTCCCTCCACTACCCCCTCCTTCCCCTACCCCCTCCCTTCACTACCCCCTCCCTCCACTACCCCCTCCCTCCACTACCCCTCCCTCCACTACCCCCTCCTTCCACTACACCCTCTTTTCCTCCACTACCCCCTCCCTCCACTACCCCCTCCCCACCTTCCCTCCAATACCCCCTCCCTCCACTACCCCCTCCTTCCACTACCCCCTCCCTCCACTACACCCCTTTTCCTCCACTACCCCCTCCCTCCACTACATCCTCCCTACCTTTCCCTCCACTACCCCCTCCCTCCACTACATCCTCCCTACCTTTCCCTCCACTACCCCCTCCCTCCACGTCTCTCTAGATATGTCACATCCTCTCATATTAAATCACTCTGCTCTTCCCAGTGTTGACCCCTCCCCTTTCTGTTTCTGTCACCACAGCTGACCAACACCATGTACTCTACTGTACTCTGCTGTACTCTACTCTACTCTCCTGTACTCTACTGTACTCTACTCTACTGCACTGTACTGTAATCTACTGTAATCTACTGTACTCTACTGTACTGTAATCTACTGTACTCTACTCTACTCTATTGTACTGTACTGTAATCTACTGTACTGTACTGTAATCTACTGTACTCTACTCTCCTGTACTCTACTCTAATCTACTGTACTCTACTGTACTGTAATCTACTGTAATCTACTGTACTCTACTCTACTGTACTCTACTGTACTGTAATCTACTGTACTGTAATCTACTGTAATCTACTCTACTGTACTGTGCTCTACTGTCCTCTACTGTACTGTGCTCTTCTCTATTCTACTGTACTGTGCTCTTCTCTACTCTACTGTACTGTGCTCTTCTCTACTCTACTGTACTGTGCTCTTCTCTACTGTGCTCTGCTCTACTCTGCATTACCCATGTGTCCCCGTACTGTGCTCTTCTCTACTCTACTGTACTGTCCTCTACTCTACTCTGCATTAGCCATGTGTCCTCTACTCTACTCTGCATTACCCATGTGTCCTCTACTCTACTCTGCATTAGCCATGTGTCCTCTACTCTACTCTGCATTAGCCATGTGTCCTCTCCTCTACTCTGCATTACCCATGTGTCCTCTACTCTATTCTGCATTACCCATGTGTCCTCTTCTCTACTCTACTGTACTGTCCTCTACTCTACTCTGCATTACCCATGTGTCCTCTACTCTACTCTGCATTATCCATGTGTCCTCTGCTCTACTCTGCATTACCCATGTGTCCTCTACTCTACTCTGCATTACCCATGTGTCCTCTGCTCTACTCTGCATTAGCCATGTGTCCTCTACTCTACATTACCCATGTGTCCTCTACTCTATTCTGCATTACCCATGTGTCCTCTGCTCTACTCTGCATTAGCCATGTGTCCTCTACTCTATTCTGCATTACCCATGTGTCCTCTGCATTACCCATGTGTCCTCTCCTCTACTCTGCATTACCCATGTGTCCTCTACTCTATTGTGCATTACCCATGTGTCCTCTGCTCTACTCTGCATTAGTCATGTGTCCTCTCCTCTACTCTGCATTACCCATGTGTCCTCTTCTCTACTCTACTGTACTGTCCTCTACTCTACTCTGCATTACCCATGTGTCCTCTACTCTACTCTGCATTACCCATGTGTCATCTGCTCTACTCTGCATTACCCATGTGTCCTCTGCTCTACTCTGCATTACCCATGTGTCCTCTACTCTACCCTGCATTACCCATGTGTCCTCTACTCTACTCTGCATTAGCCATGTGTCCTCTCCTCTACTCTGCATTACCCATGTGTCCTCTACTCTATTCTGCATTACCCATGTGTCCTCTGCTCTACTCTGCATTAGCCATGTGTCCTCTCCTCTACTCTGCATTACCCATGTGTCCTCTACTCTATTCTGCATTACCCATGTGTCCTCTGCTCTACTCTGCATTAGCCATGTGTCCTCTACTCTAATCTGCATTACCCATGTGTCCTCTGCTCTACCCTGCATTACCCATGTGTCCTCTTCTCTACTGTACTGTCCTCTACTCTATGCTGCATTACCCATGTGTCCTCTGCTCTACTCTGCATTACCCATGTGTCCTCTTCTCTACTGTACTGTCCTCTGCTCTACTCTGCATTACCCATGTGTCCTCTACTCTACTCTGCATTACCCATGTGTCCTCTGCTCTACTCTGCATTAGCCATGTGTCCTCTACTCTACATTACCCATGTGTCCTCTACTCTATTCTGCATTACCCATGTGTCCTCTGCTCTACTCTGCATTAGCCATGTGTCCTCTACTCTATTCTGCATTACCCATGTGTCCTCTGCATTACCCATGTGTCCTCTACTCTACTCTGCATTAGCCATGTGTCCTCTCCTCTACTCTGCATTACCCATGTGTCCTCTACTCTATTGTGCATTACCCATGTGTCCTCTGCTCTACTCTGCATTAGTCATGTGTCCTCTCCTCTACTCTGCATTACCCATGTGTCCTCTACTCTATGCTGCATTACCCATGTGTCCTCTGCTCTACTCTGCATTACCCATGTGTCCTCTTCTCTACTCTACTGTACTGTCCTCTACTCTACTCTGCATTACCCATGTGTCCTCTACTCTACTCTGCATTACCCATGTGTCATCTGCTCTACTCTGCATTACCCATGTGTCCTCTGCTCTACTCTGCATTACCCATGTGTCCTCTACTCTACCCTGCATTACCCATGTGTCCTCTACTCTACTCTGCATTAGCCATGTGTCCTCTCCTCTACTCTGCATTACCCATGTGTCCTCTACTCTATTCTGCATTACCCATGTGTCCTCTGCTCTACTCTGCATTAGCCATGTGTCCTCTCCTCTACTCTGCATTACCCATGTGTCCTCTACTCTATTCTGTATTACCCATGTGTCCTCTGCTCTACTCTGCATTAGCCATGTGTCCTCTACTCTAACCTGCATTACCCATGTGTCCTCTGCTCTACCCTGCATTACCCATGTGTCCTCTACTCTACTCTGCATTAGCCATGTGTCCTCTCCTCTACTCTGCATTACCCATGTGTCCTCTACTCTATTCTGCATTACCCATGTGTCCTCTGCTCTACTCTGCATTAGCCATGTGTCCTCTCCTCTACTCTGCATTACCCATGTGTCCTCTACTCTATTCTGCATTACCCATGTGTCCTCTGCTCTACTCTGCATTAGCCATGTGTCCTCTACTCTAATCTGCATTACCCATGTGTCCTCTGCTCTACTCTGCATTAGCCATGTGTCCTCTACTCTAATCTGCATTACCCATGTGTCCTCTGCTCTACTCTGCATTACCCATGTGTCCTCTTCTCTACTGTACTGTCCTCTACTCTATGCTGCATTACCCATGTGTCCTCTGCTCTACTCTGCATTACCCATGTGTCCTCTTCTCTACTGTACTGTCCTCTGCTCTACTCTGCATTACCCATGTGTCCTCTACTCTACTCTGCATTACCCATGTGTCCTCTGCTCTACTCTGCATTACCCATGTGTCCTCTTCTCTACTCTACTGTACTGTCCTCTACTCTACTCTGCATTACCCATGTGTCCTCTACTCTACTCTGCATTACCCATGTGTCCTCTACTCTGCTCTGCATTACCCATGTGTCCTCTACTCTACCCTGCATTACCCATGTGTCCTCTACTCTACTCTGCATTACCCATGTGTCCTCTGCTCTACTCTGCATTACCCATGTGTCCTCTGCTCTACTCTGCATTACCCATGTGTCCTCTACTCTACTCTGCATTACCCATGTGTCCTCTCCTCTACTCTGCATTACCCATGTGTCCTTTACTCTACTCTGCATTACCCATGCGTCCTCTACTCTACTCTGCATGACCCATGTGCCCTCTACTCTACTCTGCATTACCCATGTGTCCTCTACTCTGCATTACCCATGTGTCCTCTACTCTGCATTACCCGTGTGTCCTCTACTCTGCATTACCCATGTGTCCTCTCCACAGCTGACCGACGCCATCGACGCCACATGTGAGGACTACGACCCCTCCACCATTAACCCCCGCATCGCCCACTGCTGCAACCAGTCCTACTCCATGAGGAGACCCTGTATCCTGAACATCCAGCCTGACACAGAGTTCACACCTCCTGAGCTGGATGCCAGCAACTTCCACATGGGCCCCGAGCTCTGCACCAAGGACAGCAAGGAGCTGCTGCTCTCTGGGAAGAAGTGAGATATATTACCAACGCACTGTGAATAAACACGTGGACACAAATTAAACACACGTAGGCATGAAACTAACACACACATACACACACTCCAACAACAACAAAAATGAATGTGTGTGTGTGTGTGTCTCCTCAGACTACTGTATGGTGTGGTCAGACATAAGACCACCATCACTGAGGAGCAGCTGAAGTCCATCTCTACTAAATATCACAGTATGAAGGAGAAGTGTTGTGCTGCTGAGGACCAAGCAGCATGCTTCACTGATGAGGTAAACACTCACCGCTCCACACTGTTCAAACCCTTTCATCCTTATTGAGGAAAACATCACTCAAAACACCATATTACCTACCTTAAGACTGTTTGTGTGACTGTTTCTGTTCGAGAGGTGGTACAGAACAGTAAAGAGAGAACATATTGTTTCATTGAGAGGTGGTACAGAACAGTAAAGAGAGAACAACTAATCACCTTGTTTTCTCCTACAGGCACCCAAGCTGGTTTCTGAGAGTGCAGAGCTGGTCAAGGTTTAAGATAGAATTGTGATGATTTTAATTTCAAAAGATGAACTGATGATAAAAATAAATAAAAAATGAAGGTTCTGTCTGTATCGATCCATCTACCTCCCCAGCCTACATTTACACCATGGTGACCTCATCCTCCTATCCGCAACGTCTTGTCATCCACTCATAAGTCTGTCTATCAGTGATCTGTGATTGACTCATAAGTCTGTCTATCAGTGATCTGTGATCGACTCATAAGTCTGTCTCTCAGTGATCTGCGATTGACTCATAAGTCTGTCTATCAGTGATCTGTGATTGACTCATAAGTCTGTCTATCAGTGATCTGTGATCGACTCATAAGTCTGTCTCTCAGTGATCTGCGATTGACTCATAAGTCTGTCTATCAGTGATCTGTGATTGACTCATAAGTCTGTCTATCAGTGATCTGTGATTGACTCATAAGTCTGTCTATCAGTGATCTGTGATTGACTCATAAGTCTGTCTCTCAGTGATCTGTGATTGACTCATAAGTCTGTCTCTCAGTGATCTGTGATTGACTCATAAGTCTGTCTATCAGTGATCTGTGATTGACTCATAAGCCTTACAGCCTATCCTCATCAAACCTCTATCTGGGATGAATCACGCCGCTGGTTAATTTCTGATAGACATGAATGACTCCTGTCAATCAAATACACATGAATAACTGAATAAAGTCATGTTTATCAACTGTATTACTGCCGTGGATATTTATTGATTATGTGTTCAGAGGATTATCAAGACTTTAATACGTGTCCATGTGTTAGTTTCATTATGATTAATATAACCCATGAGTTTTCTTAGAACTGTTTATGAATTATTTGTGTCTTCACATTGTGTTTTATTAACAGTTGATGAACTAAGTATAAATCCTTCAGAAACCCTTGATGAAGGCAACGTTAATGTAAAGAGTTGCAACATTTTTTTTTGTTCGGAAATTCTTAGCTTTCTCTCTCTCTCTCTCTCTCCATGGCTCCCTCCTCACTAAAAGAGAAACATATTGACACATTTCATCTGAATAATTCACAACGCAATAAAATAAAAGTAGTGATGAAGTCAATCTCTCCTCCACATTCAGCCAGGAGAGATTGACATGCATATTATTAATATTAGCTCTCTGTGTACATCCAAGGGCCAGCCGTGCTGCCCTGTTCTGAGACAATTGCAATTTTCCTAAGTCCTTTTTTGTGGCACCTGACCAAACGACTGAACAGTAGTCAAGGTGCAACAAATCTAGGGCCTGTAGGACCTGTCTTGTTGATAGTGTTGTTAAGAAGGTAGAGCAGCGCTTTATTATAGACAGACTTCTCCCCATCTTAGCTACTACTGCATAAATATGTTTTGACCATGACATTTTACAATCTAGCATTTCAACTTGCTCAATTTCCAAATTTTAGTTGAGGTTTAGGGTTTAGTGAATGTTTTGTTCCAAATACAGATGCTTTCAGTTTAAGAAATATTTAGGGCTAACTTATTCCTTGCCACCCACTCTGAAACTAACTGCAGCTCTTTGTTGAGTGTTGCAGTTATTTCAGTCACTGTAGTAACTGACGTGTATAGTGTTGACTCATCCGCATACATAGAAACTCTGGCTTTACTCAAAGCCAGTAGCAGGTCATTAGTAAAAATAGAAAAGAAAAGGGCCTAAACAGCTACCCTGGGGAACTCCTGATTCTAACTGGATGATATTTGAGAGGCTTCCATTAAAGATATCAGTCTGTGATGTGTAACCTTGCTAGTTACAGTATATATCAGTCTGTGATGTGTAACCTAGCTAGTTACACTATATATCAGTCTGTGATGTGTAACCTAGCTAGTTACAGTATATATCAGTCTGTGATGTGTAACCTAGCTAGTTACACTATATATCAGTCTGTGATGTGTAACCTAGCTAGTTACACTATATATCAGTCTGTGATGTGTAACCTAGCTAGTTACAGTATATATCAGTCTGTGATGTGTAACCTAGCTAGTTACACTATATATCAGTCTGTGATGTGTAACCTAGCTAGTTACACTATATATCAGTCTGTGATGTGTAACCTAGCTAGTTACACTATATATCAGTCTGTGATGTGTAACCTAGCTAGTTACAG
The DNA here is from genome assembly GCF_034236695.1 of Oncorhynchus nerka. Taxonomy (NCBI): domain Eukaryota; kingdom Metazoa; phylum Chordata; class Actinopteri; order Salmoniformes; family Salmonidae; genus Oncorhynchus; species Oncorhynchus nerka. Next base: position 65,150 of record NW_027040018.1, read on the forward strand.
TATATATCAGTCTGTGATGTGTAACCTAGCTAGTTACACTATATATCAGTCTGTGATGTGTAACCTAGCTACTAATTACACTATATATCAGTCTGTGATGTGTAACCTAGCTACTAGTTACAGTATATATCAGTCTGTGATGTGTAACCTAGCTACTAGTTACACTATATATCAGTCTGTGATGTGTAACCTAGCTAGTTACAGTATATATCAGTCTGTGATGTGTAACCTAGCTAGTTACAGTATATATCAGTCTGTGATGTGTAACCTAGCTAGTTACAGTATATATCAGTCTGTGATGTGTAACCTAGCTAGTTACACTATATATCAGTCTGTGATGTGTAACCTAGCTAGTTACAGTATATATCAGTCTGTGATGTGTAACCTAGCTAGTTACAGTATATATCAGTCTGTGATGTGTAACCTAGCTAGTTACACTATATATCAGTCTGTGATGTGTAACCTAGCTAGTTACACTATATATCAGTCTGTGATGTGTAACCTAGCTACTAGTTACAGTATATATCAGTCTGTGATGTGTAACCTAGCTAGTTACAGTATATATCAGTCTGTGATGTGTAACCTAGCTAGTTACACTATATATCAGTCTGTGATGTGTAACCTTGCCTTGACCTGAATACTTGCATTAGCTCCCCTGAGCTAATAGCTGATGGTTGTTGGCTTTAACACAGCAGGCTAGCACTGAATTCCTAGTATTTTTAGACCATAATAATGGCATCTGCCCTGTTATGTGGCATCATGCCAACTGTATGAATGGTTCTGTCCCCAGCTGGCAGGAAGTGATATTGATAAGAAGATCACTGATGAGAATGACCACTACAAGAAGATGTGTGCTGTTGAGACTGGCATGAACAATAACGCCTTTGAGAAGAGGTGAGGGGTCACGCTTTAACACAGAGATATTAACGGTCAGAGGAGATGAGATTCATGTGGTATGAGATATTAAACATCACATTTAGGCCTAACAACTTATGGGTGAATTGATAGTTACTTTATGGCTTACTAATCATTTATGAATGGTTTATTTTTAATACATTACTACTTAATGACTGATTAACAATCAACTCATGCTCCTCTTCCTCCTCCTCCACCACATCCTACTCCTCCTCTACCACCTCCTCCTCCTCCCACTCCACCTCCTACTCCTCCTCTACCACCTCCACCTCCTCTACCACCTCCTCCTCCTCTACCACCTCCTCCCACTCCACCTCCTACTCCTCCTCTACCACCTCCACCTACTCCTCCTCCTCTACCACTTCCTCCTCCACCACCTCCACATCCTACTCCTCCTCCACCACATCCTACTCCTCCTCTACCACCTCCTCCTCCCACTCCACCTCCTACTCCTCCTCTACCATCTCCACCTCCTACTCCTCCTCCTCTACCACCTCCTACTCCTCCCACTCCACCTCCTACTCCTCCTCTACCACCTCCACCTACACCTCCTCCACTACCACTTCATCCTCTACCACCTCCTCCTCCTCCTCCCACTCCACCTCCTACTCCTCCTCTACCATCTCCACCTCCTACTCCTCCTCCTCTACCACCTCCTACTCCTCCTCCTCCCACTCCACCTCCTACTCCTCCTCTACCACCTCCTCCTCCTCTACCACTTCCTCCACCTCCACATCCTCCTCCTCCTCTACCACCTCCTCAATCTCCTCTTCCTCCTCCACCTACTCCATCTCCTCTTCCTCCTCCACCACCTCCTCCACCTACTCCATCTCCTCCTCCTCTACCACCTCCTCCACCTCCTCCTCTACCACCTCCTCCACCTCCTCCTTCAGTATGATGGTGCACTACACCAGGATAATGCCCCAGGCCTCCTTCGACCAGCTCCACATGGTGTCAGAGAGGGTGCATGATGTCCTCCATGACTGCTGCAAGGACGAGCCAGGCCACTTCATCCTGCCTTGTGCAGAGGAGAAGGTCTGACACACACACACACACACACACATCCTCCCTACCTTTCCCTTCACTACCCCCTCCTTCCACTACCCCCTCCCTTCACTACCCCCTCCTTCCACTACCCCCTCCTTCCACTACCCCTCCCTTCACTACCCCCTCCTTCCACTACCCCCTCCTTCCACTACATCCTCCCTACCCCCCCCTCCCTCCACTACCCCCTCCCTCCACTACCCCTCCTTCCACTACACCCTCTTTCCCTCCACTACCCCCTCCCTCCACTACCCCCTCCTTCCCCTACCCCCTCCCTTCACTACCCCTCCCTCCACTACCCCCTCCCTCCACTACCCCCTCCTTCCACTACCCCCTCCTTCCACTACACCCTCTTTTCCTCCACTACCCCCTCCCTCCACTACCCCCTCCCTCCACTACCCCCTCCAATACCCCCTCCCTCCACTACCCCCTCCTTCCACTACCCCCTCCCTCCACTACACCCTCTTTCCCTCCACTACCCCCTCCCTCCACTACATCCTCCCTACCTTTCCCTCCACTACCCCCTCCCTCCACTACATCCTCCCTACCTTTCCCTCCACTACCCCCTCCCTCCACTACCCCCTCCCTCCACGTCTCTCTAGATATGTCACATCCTCTCATATTAAATCACTCTGCTCTTCCCAGTGTTGACCCCTCCCCTTTCTGTTTCTGTCACCACAGCTGACCAACACCATGTACTCTACTGTACTCTGCTGTACTCTACTCTACTCTCCTGTACTCTCCTGTACTCTACTGTACTCTACTGCACTGTACTGTAATCTACTGTAATCTACTGTACTCTACTGTACTGTAATCTACTGTACTCTACTCTACTGTACTGTACTGTAATCTACTGTACTGTACTGTAATCTACTGTACTCTACTCTCCTGTACTCTACTGTACTCTACTCTAATCTACTGTACTCTACTGTACTGTAATCTACTGTAATCTACTGTACTCTACTGTAATCTACTGTAATCTACTCTACTGTACTGTGCTCTACTGTCCTCTACTGTACTGTGCTCTTCTCTACTCTACTGTACTGTGCTCTTCTCTACTCTACTGTACTGTGCTCTTCTCTACTGTGCTCTGCTCTACTCTGCATTACCCATGTGTCCCCGTACTGTGCTCTTCTCTACTCTACTGTACTGTCCTCTACTCTGCATTAGCCATGTGTCCTCTACTCTACTCTGCATTACCCATGTGTCCTCTACTCTACTCTGCATTAGCCATGTGTCCTCTACTCTACTCTGCATTAGCCATGTGTCCTCTCCTCTACTCTGCATTACCCATGTGTCCTCTACTCTATTCTGCATTACCCATGTGTCCTCTTCTCTACTGTACTGTCCTCTACTCTACTCTGCATTACCCATGTGTCCTCTACTCTACCCTGCATTATCCATGTGTCCTCTGCTCTACTCTGCATTACCCATGTGTCCTCTACTCTACTCTGCATTACCCATGTGTCCTCTGCTCTACTCTGCATTAGCCATGTGTCCTCTACTCTACATTACCCATGTGTCCTCTATTCTGCATTACCCATGTGTCCTCTGCTCTACTCTGCATTAGCCATGTGTCCTCTACTCTATTCTGCATTACCCATGTGTCCTCTGCATTACCCATGTGTCCTCTACTCTACTCTGCATTACCCATGTGTCCTCTACTCTATTGTGCATTACCCATGTGTCCTCTGCTCTACTCTGCATTAGCCATGTGTCCTCTCCTCTACTCTGCATTACCCATGTGTCCTCTACTCTATCCTGCATTACCCATGTGTCCTCTCCTCTACTCTGCATTAGCCATGTGTCCTCTACTCTATGCTGCATTACCCATGTGTCATCTGCTCTACTCTGCATTACCCATGTGTCCTCTTCTCTACTGTACTGTCCTCTACTCTATGCTGCATTACCCATGTGTCCTCTGCTCTACTCTGCATTACCCATGTGTCCTCTTCTCTACTCTACTGTACTGTCCTCTGCTCTACTCTGCATTACCCATGTGTCCTCTACTCTACTCTGCATTACCCATGTGTCCTCTACTCTGCTCTGCATTACCCATGTGTCCTCTGCTCTACTCTGCATTACCCATGCGTCCTCTTCTCTACTCTACTGTCCTCTACTCTACTCTGCATTACCCATGTGTCCTCTACTCTACTCTGCATTACCCATGTGTCATCTGCTCTACTCTGCATTACCCATGTGTCCTCTGCTCTACTCTGCATTACCCATGTGTCCTCTACTCTACTCTGCATTACCCATGTGTCCTCTACTCTACTCTGCATTAGCCATGTGTCCTCTCCTCTACGCTGTATTACCCATGTGTCCTCTACTCTATTCTGCATTACCCATGTGTCATCTGCTCTACTCTGCATTAGCCATGTGTCCTCTCCTCTACTCTGCATTACCCATGTGTCCTCTACTCTATTCTGCATTACCCATGTGTCCTCTGCTCTACTCTGCATTAGCCATGTGTCCTCTACTCTAATCTGCATTACCCATGTGTCCTCTGCTCTACTCTGCATTACCCATGTGTCCTCTTCTCTACTGTACTGTCCTCTACTCTATGCTGCATTACCCATGTGTCCTCTGCTCTACTCTGCATTACCCATGTGTCCTCTTCTCTACTGTACTGTCCTCTGCTCTACTCTGCATTACCCATGTGTCCTCTACTCTGCTCTGCATTACCCATGTGTCCTCTGCTCTACTCTGCATTACCCATGTGTCCTCTTCTCTACTCTACTGTACTGTCCTCTACTCTACTCTGCATTACCCATGTGTCCTCTACTCTACTCTGCATTACCCATGTGTCCTCTACTCTACCCTGCATTACCCATGTGTCCTCTACTCTACTCTGCATTACCCATGTGTCCTCTGCTCTACTCTGCATTACCCATGTGTCCTCTGCTCTACTCTGCATTACCCATGTGTCCTCTACTCTACTCTGCATTAGCCATGTGTCCTCTACTCTAATCTGCATTACCCATGTGTCCTTTACTCTACTCTGCATTACCCATGCGTCCTCTACTCTACTCTGCATTACCCATGTGCCCTCTACTCTACTCTGCATTACCCATGTGTCCTCTACTCTGCATTACCCATGTGTCCTCTACTCTGCATTACCCATGTGTCCTCTACTCTGCATTACCCATGTGTCCTCTCCACAGCTGACCGACGCCATCGACGCCACATGTGAGGACTACGACCCCTCCACCATTAACCCCCGCATCGCCCACTGCTGCAACCAGTCCTACTCCATGAGGAGACCCTGTATCCTGAACATCCAGCCTGACACAGAGTTCACGCCTCCTGAGCTGGATGCCAGCAACTTCCACATGGGCCCCGAGCTCTGCACCAAGGACAGCAAGGAGCTGCTGTTCTCTGGGAAGAAGTGAGATATATTACCAACGCACTGTGAATAAACACGTGGACACAAATTAAACACACGTAGGCATGAAACTAACACACACATACACACACTCCAACAACAACAAAAATGAATGTGTGTGTGTGTGTCTCCTCAGACTACTGTATGGTGTGGTCAGACATAAGACCACCATCACTGAGGAGCAGCTGAAGTCCATCTCTACTAAATATCACAGTATGAAGGAGAAGTGTTGTGCTGCTGAGGACCAAGCAGCATGCTTCACTGAGGAGGGAAACACTCACCGCTCCACACTGTTCAAACCCTTTCATCCTTATTGAGGAAAACATCACTCAAAACACCATATTACCTACCTTAAGACTGTTTGTGTGACTGTTTCTGTTCGAGAGGTGGTACAGAACAGTAAAGAGAGAACATATTGTTTCATTGAGAGGTGGTACAGAACAGTAAAGAGAGAACATATTGTTTCATTGAGAGGTGGTACAGAACAGTAAAGAGAGAACATATTGTTTCATTGAGAGGTGGTACAGAACAGTAAAGAGAGAACATATTGTTTCATTGAGAGGTGGTACAGAACAGTAAAGAGAGAACATATTGTTTCATTGAGAGGTGGTACAGAACAGTAGAGAGAGAACATATTGTTTCATTGAGAGGTGGTACAGAACAGTAGAGAGAGAACATATTGTTTCATTGAGAGGTGGTACAGAACAGTAAAGAGAGAACATATTGTTTCATTGAGAGGTGGTACAGAACAGTAAAGAGAGAACATATTGTTTCATTGAGAGGTGGTACAGAACAGTAGAGAGAGAACATATTGTTTCATTGAGAGGTGGTACAGAACAGTAAAGAGAGAACATATTGTTTCATTGAGAGGTGGTACAGAACAGTAAAGAGAGAACATATTGTTTCATTGAGAGGTGGTACAGAACAGTAAAGAGAGAACATATTGTTTCATTGAGAGGTGGTACAGAACAGTAGAGAGAGAACATATTGTTTCATTGAGAGGTGGTACAGAACAGTAAAGAGAGAACATATTGTTTCATTGAGAGGTGGTACAGAACAGTAAAGAGAGAACATATTGTTTCATTGAGAGGTGGTACAGAACAGTAGAGAGAGAACATATTGTTTCATTGAGAGGTGGTACAGAACAGTAAAGAGAGAACATATTGTTTCATTGAGAGGTGGTACAGAACAGTAAAGAGAGAACATATTGTTTCATTGAGAGGTGGTACAGAACAGTAGAGAGAGAACATATTGTTTCATTGAGAGGTGGTACAGAACAGTAGAGAGAGAACATATTGTTTCATTGAGAGGTGGTACAGAACAGTAAAGAGAGAACAACTAATCACCTTGTTTTCTCCTACAGGCACCCAAGCTGGTTTCTGAGAGTGCAGAGCTGGTCAAGGTTTAAGATAGAATTGTGATGATTTTAATTTCAAAAGATGAACTGATGATAAAAATAAATAAAAAATGAAGGTTCTGTCTGTATCGATCCATCTACCTCCCCAGCCTACATTTACACCATGGTGACCTCATCCTCCTATCCGCAACGTCTTGTCATCCACTCATAAGTCTGTCTATCAGTGATCTGTGATTGACTCATAAGTCTGTCTATCAGTGATCTGTGATCGACTCATAAGTCTGTCTCTCAGTGATCTGCGATTGACTCATAAGTCTGTCTATCAGTGATCTGTGATTGACTCATAAGTCTGTCTATCAGTGATCTGTGATCGACTCATAAGTCTGTCTCTCAGTGATCTGCGATTGACTCATAAGTCTGTCTATCAGTGATCTGTGATTGACTCATAAGTCTGTCTCTCAGTGATCTGTGATTGACTCATAAGTCTGTCTCTCAGTGATCTGTGATTGACTCATAAGTCTGTCTATCAGTGATCTGTGATTGACTCATAAGTCTGTCTCTCAGTGATCTGTGATTGACTCATAAGTCTGTCTCTCAGTGATCTGTGATTGACTCATAAGTCTGTCTCTCAGTGATCTGTGATTGACTCATAAGTCTGTCTCTCAGTGATCTGTGATTGACTCATAAGTCTGTCTCTCAGTGATCTGTGATTGACTCATAAGTCTGTCTCTCAGTGATCTGTGATTGACTCATAAGTCTGTCTCTCAGTGATCTGTGATTGACTCATAAGTCTGTCTCTCAGTGATCTGTGATTGACTCATAAGCCTTACAGCCTATCCTCATCAAACCTCTATCTGGGATGAATCACGCCGCTGGTTAATTTCTGATAGACATGAATGACTCCTGTCAATCAAATACACATGAATAACTGAATAAAGTCATGTTTATCAACTGTATTACTGCCGTGGATATTTATTGATTATGTGTTCGGAGGATTCTCAAGACTTTAATACGTGTCCATGCGTTAGTTTCATTATGATTAATATCACCATTTTAACCCATGAGTTTTCTTAGAACTGTTTATGAATTATTTGTGTCTTCACATTGTGTTTTATTAACAGTTGATGAACTAAGTATAAATCCTTCAGAAACCCTTGATGAAGGCAACGTTAATGTAAAGAGTTGCAACATTTTTTTTTGTTCGGAAATTCTTAGCTTTCTCTCTCTCTCTCTCTCTCCATGGCTCCCTCCTCACTAAAAGAGAAACATATTGACACATTTCATCTGAATAATTCACAACGCAATAAAATAAAAGTAGTGATGAAGTCAATCTCTCCTCCACATTCAGCCAGGAGAGATTGACATGCATATTATTAATATTAGCTCTCTGTGTACATCCAAGGGCCAGCCGTGCTGCCCTGTTCTGAGACAATTGCAATTTTCCTAAGTCCTTTTTTGTGGCACCTGACCAAACGACTGAACAGTAGTCAAGGTGCAACAAATCTAGGGCCTGTAGGACCTGTCTTGTTGATAGTGTTGTTAAGAAGGTAGAGCAGCGCTTTATTATAGACAGACTTCTCCCCATCTTAGCTACTACTGCATAAATATGTTTTGACCATGACATTTTACAATCTAGCATTTCAACTTGCTCAATTTCCAAATTTTAGTTGAGGTTTAGGGTTTAGTGAATGTTTTGTTCCAAATACAGATGCTTTCAGTTTAAGGAATATTTAGGGCTAACTTATTCCTTGCCACCCACTCTGAAACTAACTGCAGCTCTTTGTTGAGTGTTGCAGTTATTTCAGTCACTGTAGTAGCTGACGTGTATAGCGTTGACTCATCCGCATACATAGAAACTCTGGCTTTACTCAAAGCCAGTAGCAGGTCATTAGTAAAAATAGAAAAGAAAAGGGCCTAAACAGCTACCCTGGGGAACTCCTGATTCTAACTGGATGATATTTGAGAGGCTTCCATTAAAGAAC